>NC_072017.1:4295000-4507500 GCF_027791375.1 Indicator indicator
GTGGAGATCCTACAGCATTTCCATGACTACTGGACACCGTTATCTAAGTTTCTTGCCTGTGAATGCTGTGCATTCTAACAGGGATATATAATGTATTTGAGCTCAATGCTGTGTATCCTCTGCACTTTGAAGAAGGTTTTCTTTGTGTGTTTGGTTTTTTTGTGGTTTGGGTTTGGTTTTGGTTTTTTCTTTGATAACCAAGCCAAACCAAACACCACTGCAGAATAAAGCATCTTTTTGGGAGAACTGAGCATCTCACTACTGTGTAGCTCAGGAAACAATCTGTCCTTCTCCACTTCCTTCTTGAACCACTGCAAGTCTGACCCCCTTGGGGTAGCTTTCAGGACTTGACCTTTGGACAAACACCATGGATGCCTTAATGCAACTGTAGCAGGCCAATATCATCCTTCATTACAGAGAGGAACTGCATGCAGTCAGACCTAGAAGGATGTAGGCAGGGAATGAATACCAGGCAGCAGCATTTCTTGGTTGGGAGTTCCAGACTGTGCAAGGCAAATCCTGTGCAAGGTCTGGTGTGGCTTGGAGTGTGCAAGCATGAGACTACAGTAGCATGTATCTCCTAAAATACTAATTTGGCATGAAAACCTGTTTTGTTTTGGTTTTTTTTTTCATGAAAACCTGGTTTTCCTACAGAGGTATAAACAGAAGATCAGAGTACTGTTGAAAATATCATATGCAATCATTTGATTAACTTGGAAGTATTGCAGTGCAGTTCCCTGCTGGATGCTTTTGCAGTTCAGCTTTATGTTTAGTACTCTTCAGAGGGTTTGATTATGCAAAAATATAGACATTCTCTCATCCTGTTGCTTTTCATAGGGTACTTAGAACTTTCCAGGTCCAAGTGCTTTAGAAACACTCAAGGTCTCCTAATGTCTTCTCTCATTGTATATGGCATGCATTTTTATAGCCATATAATTGACTGCTCTAAAATATACTGATTCTCTTCCCAGTGTTTACTAGCTACATCAGGAAGATAAGCACCACAAAGAGAGAATATTTTGTTAGGTAAAACCAGAAAGAACACACAGAGAACAGATATAAATTCCCTTAATAGTTATGGGCTGGAAATTAAAAGAAAATCACCAAAGCATAAAGGGCATGGTGCAAGTATGGTATGATGTACTAAAAGAAGTAACTCATTTTTAGGTGAAATCTTCACCTTTGTAAAGCTTATTATAATCTATAGGTACTTACAGTAAGTGGAACTGGGGTCACTGATTCTGAAACTTCCTCTCCTGGGTCCTTTGCAGTCTCACAGAATTTTCTAAATTATTCCTGAGAGCAATGCAGATTTATTGTGCTGCAAGTGATGTTGCTTATGTCAATGAAGAAAAGATAAATGAGTTTTCTTTTCAGATAGGGAGAAATCTTTTCTTGTGGCCTTCAGAAACTGATTCCCTCTCAAAGCTGCAATCAATTTGCTGCCAGAAATAGATTTTTTTTTTCTTTATGACCATTGTTTTGCTTACTATATTGGACAGTATCACAGCTTTATTACAAGCTCAGGCCAAAGTGAAATGAAGTGATAGAAGTCTCACTGATTTTGTTGGGCTTCTCTTTCATTATTAAGGAACTTCATAGCCTGTAGGCATGTGCCATGTTTTACCCTTCACAAGGCTTGTGCCTCAGAGTATTTAAATGCAGAACAGGTTATTTCTTACTCCAAATGTTAGAAGGCTGTTATAACCTTACAATGCCACTAAAGATTGCCTTGCCTGTGAAATACTGACTCTAAAATTACTATCAGGAGCAGAATGAATTCTATTAACTCTCCTTTGTAATGAAGCCTGTATGACTAATCCTCCTCTGATAGGTTGTTCTGTCAAAGTCAGGTCTCAAATTGGCTGACTGGACTCAAAAATTCTCAGAGTAGTTTGGGATGGTTATTTACCCACCAGTGCCAGCTTTTATGATTACAGTCTCACAGTATATCAGAGGTTGGAAGAGACCTCAAGAGATCATCAGGTCCAACCCCCCTGCCAGAGCAGGATCACTTAGGGTAGTCTGCACAGCAATGCATCCAGGTGGGTTTGGAAAGTCTCCAGAGAAGGAGACTCCTTCTTTTTCTTTTTGTGGCCTTCCAGTACACCCTTCCTGACCATACCATGTTTCAGAGAACTGAGAGAAAGCTGTAAGCTTAACCTCCAGTCACACACATGGAGAAGACTGAAATCCCTCCCATATCCGGTCCAGCAGCTTGGTCAACACTGGCAAAGAAGAGCAAAAGCAGTATCAAGGTCTTCTCCCTTTCTACTCTGCCCTGCTGAGACCACACCTGCAATCCTGTGTCCAGTTTTGGGCTCCCCAGTTCAAGAGAGACAGAGACCTGCTGGAGAGAATCCAACAGAGAGCCAGGAGGATGCTTAGGGGACTTGAGCATCTCCCCTGTGAAGAGAGACTGAGAGCCCTGGGGCTGTTTAGTCTGGATAAGAGAAGACTGAGAGGGGATCTGATCAATGTCTATCAATAGCTGAGGGGTGGGTGTCCAGTGGAGGGGGCCAGGCTCTTTTGGGTGGTTCACAATGATAAGGAACAATGGGTTCAAACTTGAACATAGAAGATTTCAGCTCAACATGAGGAGAAACTTCTTTCCTGTGAGGGTGACAGAGCCCTGGAACAGGCTGCCCAGAGGGGTTGTGGAGTCTCCTTCTCTGGAGGCTTTCCAAACCCACCTGGATGCATTCCTGTGCAGACTACCCTAAGTGATCCTGCTCTGGCAGGGGGCTTGGACCCGATGATCTCTTGAGGTCCCTTCTAACTTCTGATATACTGTAATACTCTGGTACACATACAAACCAAAAACCTGAAAACAGAAGCATGTCTACACCACTGTTTGATTGTTTGGTTGTTACCATGGTGAAAAAGTTCTCTTCAGAAAAGCACCTATAAAAGGTCTGATGTCTATAATGATAGGCATTAAGAGATTTAACAATGTTTTATGTATGGACACTTCCTCAGGCCAGCTGCTTAAACTTCTCTTTAAAAAGCTACACTGGTTGCAGAGGTCTTTCTGACTCCTCCCTGTTGTAAGCTACAGGCAGATGGGAGAAGAAATTACTACTGGACAAAAAGGACTGCCTCTGCTCTCTGTAAACTCTTCAATGTAAAATAAATATGGTCAAGATGGTTAATAAAGAAAACAAATCAACTGAAGTTTCTTAACCAGTCAAAATAACCAGTAAATTTTAAAAGCACTGAGAATGTAAGAGAAGAAAAATCTGGGTTTAAGAGAAATGTTTCTAGAAAAAGTCATGAGATTAGAGGAAAACTTGAAGCAAAATGAGATTATCTCTGAACCAGAAAATAAAAATATGTAGGTTTGAAGTTTTTAGCAATTTAGATAGTAAGAAACCCACTTTTTTTAGTGGAAATATTTTTTTTTCTGGAAATTTAGTACAGTCATTGCATCATTAAGCACAGCAACATCTGAGGTTGCCTTGCACAGGTGGGTTGTGATATAAGGCAACAAGCAGACATAGAATCATTGAATCATAGAATCAGTCAGGGTTGGAAGGGACCAAAAGGATCATCTAGTTCCAACCCTCCTGCCACGGGCAGGGACACCCCACACTAGATGAGGCTAGCCAGAGCCTCATGCAAACAGAAATGACTTTGTGAGTGCACAGTTAGAAATTTGGCATTGCTTTCATTTCTAGATTCAGTAATAATACCTAAAATTGAAAATTCCTTCAGAAACAATTTCATATCTTCAGTATTAAAGAGAAAAAAATCATATTCAAAATCTACATTTGCTGGATCACAAACAAAACAAAAAAAATCACCCTGTTATAAGGAAGGGTCTTTAAACTGCTTCAAACTTGCAGCTACTGTAGAAAGAAGAATTTTTTTGCAGTACGGAAAGTTTCTGAAGGGAGGTGTTCCACTTTTCATCAGTATCAGCTTAGGATATTACTTCTGTCTCATAGAAAATCATAAAGTGGATTGGGTTGGAAGCTGTAAGCCTGCAAAAAAAGGAGGAAATTTTGGAATCATAGCATCATAGAATCAGTCAGGGTTGGAATAGACCTTAAAGATCACCCAGTTCCAACCCCCCTGCCATTGGCAGGGACATCTTCCACTAGACCAGGTTGCTCAAGGCCTCATACAACCTGATTTTAAACACTTCCAGGGTTGAAGCCTGGGTAAGACAGAAAAAGAATACTTTTGAAACTCATTTTCTCCTAACAGAGGAGCTGATTTCTTTTGCCTGTGTCTTATGGACACTCAACACAAGTTGCAGGACTTTATGATCTTGCAGCAAGACAGAGACATGTGGGTCAGCCCTTACTCTTATAGCTATTGCAGTGCAGGAAAGCAGCCCGAAGCTCCCTTTGGATGCCAAACATGCAATAATCCTTTCTGTATGATACTACCACAACTACTGACAACCTGAGATACTGAAATGAGACTTTATTCAGGCTTAGAGTTGAAGCACTGCAAAAAAAGCTTTTCCTGGTGCTTCCAATTCCTGACAAGGAAATACAGAAACACAAGATAGCCTCTTCCACTGAATGAATCTGTTGATTTTAACACATAGAGTTCCACATACCCAGCCTGATAAAGGGATTATGCTTTTTGTTGTTGTTATCTTGAGTGATGGGAGCTGCTCATTTGCCTTCAAGACATGACAGCAAAGAAAAAGCTCTAAAATTCTTCCTCTCTTTTGGGGAAGATTATAGTTTCAACACACTGTTCCTCTTTTTATGATTCAATAAAAATAATGGTGGGGGAGAAAAATGGACTGTATGATTTTATAAATGCTGTTTAACAGAATAATGGACCAAAAAACTATTCAGGTTTATAAAGTGTCCTGACTAATAGTAGTTTTGTTAAAAAAAAATTATGTTCTTTGATCTCCCAAACAGTGTTTACTTTGAACATATGAGTCAAAAGGACCATATTCTGCTTGTGTGGAGCAATAAGAGATAGAAGATGGGCCATAATGTTTATTGCTGCTATTGCTTTTTAATTGCAGCTCTCTTGGCCTTGGGCTCAGAACTGAACTGAAGCTCTTTTGATGGGTCTCCTGTTGCAGTGTTGAACTGCTAAACCTCAGTGTAGCTGCACACTCTGTATCATTTTCATCCCTTTTCCTTACATTTCACCTATTCCACTTCTTAAAATTTAGAGAATCAGCTGACTTTGCCATCTGACTTCTACTTTTTGTAGTCATATATTGTTGAGCAGATTTAACTTAGCATGCGTGGAAGGGAGTATCTGCCCAGAGACTTTACTCCATTTTGCAGTTTACTATCACCTGCAGTTATCTTCTGTGCCCTGTGAGCTGTTGGTGTTCAGTCTTTCAAAATTTCCTCATGTAACTACTTGGTGACTTGGTCCCAGATCTATGTTAGCATTGGCAGCTTGATTGCTTTGACTTGCTTTTTGTGGTGGGTTGAAAATTCTACCCCCAACATAAATTTGCCAGACCAGCTGAGCTGGAAAGCAAATGAAGCTGAATTTACAAGAAGCACTACAATCTAAAATATGGAATGCAATGAATAGGTACAAAATAGACAATATTTACATATTATAAACAACACCAGAACCCTCCTGGAAAAAAAATGGGGCTACCAACAGCTTCCCACTCCCTGCTCCCTTCCCTATCCCCTGTACACAGCACAAGAGAAAGAGCAGAGAGTGGTTTGTTAGCATCACAGTCTCACAGTATATCAGAGGTTGGAAGAAACCTCAAGAGATCATCAGGTCCAACGCCCCTGCAGAGCAGGATCACTTAGGGGAGTCTGCACAGGAATGCATCCAGGTGGGTTTGGAAAGTCTCCAGAGAAAGAGACTCCACAACCCCCCTGGGCAGCCTGTTCCAGGCTCTGTCACCCTCTCTGTAAAGGGTACTTAGCCACAATAAAGCAATGCAGCCAAGGTCAGCAGCAGCTAAGCAAAAGCCACCAGCCAGTATCTGCCAGAGTGAAGGAAGCAAAAAAAAAAAAAAAAATTAGTTTACAGATCTAACTTCATGTTGATTTTCAGATCAATGGGATTATTTAGAGCTTATCATTATTTTCCTTTTTATAGCCAATGGTAGTTTATTTACATTCTACTACTTTTTTGCTTAGGATCTGTGGAAAATTTTCCAGGCACAGGCTAAACCCACCACAATTTTATACCATTTCTCCCCTAGACTGCAAAGGAGTTGTGGGGATCAGAGGCAAGGTTCTGCTGCTCATTGGCATGTGTTTCTTGCTAGCTAGCACATAGAATAGATTGAAGTGATTCAATGTGGCCAGTAGAATTTTTTCTGTTTGATTTAATATGTCTGTGGCATTAGTTGTTATCATATCTCATACCACCTTCCTCTTCTATTTTTACAGAGGGAAGTCTTGCCCACATTCCTTTGCTTTGACTTTGTCTCCCACAGTGCACCTTTCAGAAGATGGGGAAATAATCTGCAGTGAGAAGGCACAGGCAAATTATTCTTTCCTGTCCTAATCTATGAGTGAAATAAAGAATTCTTGATCTTGTGCAGTTTCCTCTCTGCCTGGCTCAGAGCAGGTGCTGATCATGACAGTATCTGTAAGCTTCATGCTTCCTCATGGGCCTGCTTCTATAGGCAGATGTGACAATTGACAGCACCTCAGGCTTCTAAGATTCCTGTCTGATCCCATGCAAACAATTTCACTACCTGGCATACACAGTTTACCTCAGGTTTGGCATGTGCAAAAACCTGTTCTGACTCTCTTGTTTTGAGACCTGGCAAAAATTGGAGTCAGAATTGCTCCTTCTAGTTGCACTCATGAAACTGGTCAGTGTATTGCTGGATTTCCTGGAGACTCTCACCAAAGGCATAAAGCTGTTCATGGTGACAGATGATGCCTCCTGTTCCACAGATCTGTCTGTGCTCTACACTGCTAGCCTTGAATGACATTCCCAAGCAATTTTCTCTTCTCTCTCTACAGCTGAATTCTCCATAGTATGTGCTTCATTGCCTGGGGGACTCACAGTGTGCTTTAAGCCTGGAGCACCTCTGCTATGAGGATAGGCTGAAGGAGCTGGGGGTGTTCAGCCTAGAGAAGAGAAGACTCTGGGGGGACCTTACAGCTGCCTTCCAACACCTGAAGGAAGGATGGAGAGGGACTTTTTATCAGGGTGTCTAATGACAGGACAAGAGGGAATGGTTTGAAGCTGAGGGAGAATAGGTTTAGACTGGATGTAAGGAAGAAGTTCTTCAGAATGAGGTTGGTGAGACTCTGGAATAGGCTGCCCAGGGAAGTTGTGGCTGCCTCCTCCCTGGGAGTGTTCAAAGTCAGGCTGGGTAAGGCCTTGAGCAGCTGAGCCTAGTTGAGTGGTGTCCCTGCTCATGGTGGGGAGGTTGGAGCAGATGATCTCTAAGGTCTTTTGCAGCCTAAGCCTTTCTCTGTCACTTTTTCATTCTCTAAAAAATTATTGCTTTGATCTCACTTTTCCTTTTTGCATAATTCTTTATACCTCTCATAAAATTGCTCTCCTTATGATGGAAATCTGTTGCAACTTGGTCTGGTGATCTTCCTAATTATTTCTCCAAGGTTAAAAATACCATAAAGGGGGAAAAAAAATATATATCTGCTTTATCACATCCTTGTCCTGTTTATCTTGGTATATTTCAACAGTGTGGCAGTCTCCATGGGGACTCAAACTGAGTGATGGCTACTAAAAGGGGTGGGAGAGACTGGCAAGGGACAGGATGGGGTTTTTATATGATACTTTTTACATGTGAAGTTTACTCAGGGAATTTCTTGGACAAAGCAAGTACTGCATTCTGGACACAAAGCGCATTTTCAGTGCTTTGATGTTTTTGAGTGGGTAGGTTCTGAGAATCCATGGTAGCTTTTTCTACCCCTGTTAAAGTCCTGATCTTCTGTGGTATGTGCCAAAAGTGCAGGGACCTGCATCTGGGTCAAGGCAATCCCAAGCACAAATCCAGGCTGGGCAGGGACTGGCTGGAGAGCAGCCCTGAGGAGAGGGACTTGGGGGTGCTGGGGGAGGAGAAGCTCAACATGAGTCAGCAGTGAGCACTTGCAGCCCAGAAAGCCAACCAGAGCCTGGGCTGCAGCAAGAGAAGTGTGGCCAGCAGGGCAAGGGAGGTGATTCTCCCCCTCTGCTCAGCTCTGGTGAGACCCCACCTGGAGTACTGCATCCAGTTCTGGAGCCTCTGTTACAAGAAGGATCTGGAGGTGCTGGAAGGTGTCCAGAGAAGGGCCATGAGGATGAGCAGAGGGCTGGAGCTGCTCTCCTATGAGGACAGACTGAGAGAGTTGAGGCTGTTCAGTCTGGAGAAGAGAAGGCTCTGAGGTGACCTTCTTGTTCCCTTCCAGTATCTGAAGGGGGCTACAAGAAAGCTGGGGAGGGACTTTTTAGGCTCTCAGGTAGTGACAGGATTGGGGGGAATGGAACAAAGCTGGAAGTGGGGAGATTCAGGCTGGACATGAGGAAGAAGTTCTTCCCCATGAGAGTGGTGAGAGCCTGGAATGGGTTGTCCAGGGAGGTGGTTGAGGCCCCATCCCTGGAGGTGTCTAAGGCCAGGCTGGATGAGGCTCTGGCCAGCCTGCTGTAGTGTGAGGTGTCCCTGTCCATGGCAGGGGGGTTGGAACTGGATGATCCTTGTGGTCCCTTCCAACACTGACTGATTCTATGAGTCTATGATTCTAAAACTGCCTCTTTTTTTGCAGGCTTACCAGCTTCTTGTTCAATGACTCAAGCCAGACATCTATAACTGCATTAACAGAAATTTTCAAGTGGGAATAAGGGAATTCCTTTCTTACCCTCAGTTTGGCTTATACATGTCAATTTCTCTGACTAGCATGCATTTAGTTCTGACTGTTTGTACTTTCCCAACAAAGCAAAGATTTTTTATTAGCTGAGCACAGAATTCTCTTTAAAACCTCCTTTGTTAAAAGGCTGCTGAATATTTTGTGCACACCTGTTAGAGGCTGGATTAAAGACTTTGGGAGTTCATTAAGCTGTGGACCTACCTGATCAACTTTCCTCAAGCACAAGTCACTGGTAGGTTTGGTTTGTATCATGGGAGTTTGAAATGGAAGTTTTCACGAAGTGAGAGGCCATGGACAAACCTAATGCTGATGTGTTAGGAGAATTAGACAGGGAGGCAGAGGAGCATCATCAGCACTGTTTGGCTTGCAACTCCAGTGCCAAATTTTGAGCTGCCTTTTGATAACCTGGGTTTAATATTTGGCTTTAGGCTTTTGAGTCCAATTTTATTAGTTGTCTACTTATTCTCTGCTTCCCCATTGAGACCAAGCCTCTAGCATTTTCTCTCAACATATGCAGTACATAGTGGAGATCGTTGTGGATGTTGTTTCTACAGGTCTGTAGGCTTGATGATATTTATCCAACGGCACCAGCAATGGCATGCACCCTTGGAGTTTCCAGTTTTCTGAGACAGGAGACAGCACCACCTCTGCACAAGAAGTATTACTCCTTTCAGAAAGCAGCACACAAATCCACCTCCCCTTATTTCCAGGGGTGTCCTATTAAAGCTGCTCTTCCTAACAAGATAAAGAGATTTGATTGCTTGGTGGTTTGGATTCTGGCTACCTCAAGTTCTTTGTGTAAGGGAAAGGACCAGCCTCAAACGGTAGGCTGGATTAGGATGTGCTACTTGCTGATCTACAGATGCCAGCATGGGAACTAATACCTCTGTACCCTTTCCCCAAAGGCTGTATATTCCCCAAAGCTCCCCCAAAGAGGAGCTATGCACCCATCTATCCACACCTATCTTTTATACACCTCTCTATTCACAAGACCGAATCAAAAAGTGTGAGGAATTTAACCCAGAGAAAGGGCAGTTGTGGTCCAAACATTTCTGGGACTCAGAGCATGTCTTCTTCAGTCATTCCTGTCTGCCACTCTCTTAGTCTTTCTAGAGGGCATTGGTTCATATTTCTTAGAAAAATGATGCTAAATATAACAAAAGATTATGTTTTCATTGAGAAACAACAGCATATGTTTAGTACAGTATCTTTGTCTATCCCCATCCTCATTTTGAAAGAAGAGAACAACCCTCCCACTCCCTCTAAGACATCAGGAGGAAACTAGATCTTAGAAACAATCCATTTTTTTTTTCCTCCTTGGAATCTACCTAGGGAAATAGTAGTAGTTGATATCAAGATGCATTTTCACTGCTACTTAGAGTAGTATTTTTGTAATTGGAGATAGAGGGGGGCTGTGGTGAGTGTGCACAGCAAGTAGGTATTTAATAAGAGAAATGTAGTGTTTAAAATATCTTCTCTCTTTTTCAGGGCTCCAGCACTGGTTGTCATGGAAACAGAGCTGAGAACCAGAAACTGGCAGCTGAAATTGCCTCATCTGCTAGTGGCTGTGTCCATGTCTAGTCCTGCTCCCATGGAAACATCTCAGAGCAGCAAATGCAAGGTAATGGTTTCCAAAAGCTGCCTTAAAAATAACCCTGAGTTCAGTGCTATTTTGTTTGTGATCATCTCCCCACCAGGCCTGTTTAAGGAGAGCTCTTGAGGTTTGCAATGTTTACAAGTTTAAAACAACTAAAGTGAAAAAAAAAAGGGCATAAACCCCAAAGATATCAATCTATCCTCTCTGGTTTCATTTGCTGGCCCAGTATGGTTTGGGGAAAGAAACTGGTTAACAAACCTTGACCTGCATTAGCAACTGACTGTCAGAATTATCTTTGATATATGAGGTGTCCTTTCTTGTAGTTGTAGTTTATGCTGAGCAGTTTAGAAGCTGTGGAATGATTGGCATGGTTTAGTTGGTTATCTAAGCCTCATTAATTCTCTATTAGTACTCTGTCACACCACCTGAACCAGAATCCCTCACAAGAGAAATCAGACAGAGGTGACACTTTTAGTTTAAAAAAACAAAACAAAACAAAACACAAAACTAACTGCAAAAAGTCCAGGTAATTTTCTATGCATTTTTA
This sequence comes from Indicator indicator, assembly GCF_027791375.1. Lineage (NCBI taxonomy): Eukaryota > Metazoa > Chordata > Aves > Piciformes > Indicatoridae > Indicator > Indicator indicator. Next base: position 4,305,931 of record NC_072017.1, read on the forward strand.
CCATTTTTTTCCCTTCAAAAATTATAATCCACCCTCTCTATAAATTTCTAGACTTTCCTGATGACTCTAGCTCCACTGCTTTGCAGCAGACTTGATATATTTAGAAGTCAGATGGCTGAGAAAAGATGCTCAGTCTTCAAAAGGTTGAATGGGTTGCCTCATATTTAGTTCAAGTACCTGTTACCCTGTTGACCTTATTTCCCAAGTGTAATGCTGTGTTTCCAGACAGGAGAAAGGCCATTTTTTTTTTCATCTCCCACTGTCCCACCAAGCCTTTTGTTTGTTGTAATTCTAGGCAAGCAGAATGTTGTATTTTACTTGAATGGAGTAAATTTGTCAGTGTTGCTTTGCTGATATCAGTATCTTGTAAGACATAACATGCTCCAGAATTCAGGTGCTACTCCTAATTTGTCATTCATCCTGAGGACATGTTTGTGCCTCAGTAGCCCTCATGACAAAAAATAATATATCAGCAGACAGACTTTGTTAAAAAAACAAAGACAAAGCTTAAAAATAATCCATTTGAGACAGGCTGAGGGAGCTGGGGGTGTTCAGGCTGGAAAAGAGCAGGCTCTGGGGAGACCTAATAGAAGCCTGCCAGTACCTGAAGGGGGCTACAAGAAGGATGGAGAGAGACTGTTTATGAAGGGCTGTTGTGATAGGACAATGGCTTCAGAGAAGAGAAGATTTAGGTTGGATGATAGGAACAGATTCTTTACTAGGAGGGTAGTGGAACACTGGAACAGGTTGCCCAGGGAGGTGCTTGGGGCCCCATCCCTGGAGATATTCAAGGTGAGGCTTGATAGAGCTCTGGGCAACCTGATCTAGTTGAGGATGTCCCTGCTGACCACAGAAGGGGTTGGACTGGATGACCTTCCAGCCTGGACCATTCTATGATTCTCTGAACGGGCAGCTGTGTAAAAAAAGCTTGAATACTTTATGTAAGATCCATTCATTGTGTGGCAGCAAAGAGTTCCCATGCTGAAGCCTGCATGTCAGCTAATGAAAACAAAAATCCCATTTGAGATGTCCTAGGCGTTTTATTCTAAAGCTTTTTGTGAAAAATCAGCATCTCAAACTTCTTAGAAGAACTTGATCTAACACTGGTTCATGCTTCAACTTAATACCTCTCTCCCTACCTCTCTGCTAAGTCTCAGATGAATTGCTGAATGATTTGAAGGAGAGAATATAGAAAGCTCTTTGCCTGCAGATTCCTCTGGGGCTTCCTGACCCACCACAGAAGAACACAGAATAATTCTGCTTTGGCTTTGGAGATGGTCAGGATGACCTCAACTGAGTAGGCAATGAGACAGGTGTTAGCTATATGTGGACTCTGTTCTCTGCCTTCCACCACTGATTAGTTTTCACCCTCTTTTTTTTGTTTGTTTTTTCTTTCTGAAACAGCTGTTGCCATTATTCCTCAGTTCTGAACATGTAGCTCAGGCCCCACAGGCACTAAACAAAATGCATTTTATACAAAATAAAAGAAAAAAAAAGAGAGAGATAAAAACTCAGAACCATAATTAATGGAATTTCTTTTCCTCTTTCACTTATTTCTGTTTGATATGGCTCTTGTTCCACATCAGCTATTTTACTTCATCTGGTTGTTAAAATTACTGAGAGCTGCTGTTTCTCTCTTTCATACTTCTATTTTTTTTTCTTTTTTTTTTTAAGAAGACTGTTGTTGCATTTTTATTTTATTTAACTCTTGGAAGAAATGTCAAAAATAGGTAGAAAATTAATTTATATTTTTTACTCTTTAAAATAACTGTGATAGTATTAACAGTATTATCTTTATAGCATAGTTGACCCAGAGCTGATACAGAATTTATCATACTACCAATCATGAGCATTTTTCATTGAACTTAACTTTACTCACTATTCAGAGCTTCTTTTATTTCTCCTGCTATTCAGTTTGATTTCTTTATAACTCTTTTCTTTCAGTGTATAGTTCAAACTTGCCTGTTCATCAAGTTATGCTGTGAACCTCTTTCCATCATCAAACAAATTTCATGTCATTTTGGTTCATGCTCTGTGTTCAGTAAGTTTTTAATACACTGAATAAGACATTTTCACAAAGAGTTTAAAACTATATTGGACTTTAGTAGATTGGTAAAGAAACTTCCATTTGCCTAATTCTCTGGTTTGCTGGTAACTTCACCAAGTGCAGTGACTTAGAGGAGGCTGAGCTGAAAAGTAAAATCACTGAACAGAATTCTGTTCCAGTTCCAACCAGGACAATTTTTCATCTTATTGCAATGAAGATGCAGCTTTCTTTAGGTAAGTGTTGAGAAGTTCTTGATGCTAATGGGCCTGACAGAATCTGATCAGCATAGAATAATAGAATCATAGAATGGTCTGGGTTGGAAGGGACCTCCAAAGGTCTAACCCCTTCTGCAGTCAGCAGGGACATCCTCAACCACATCAGGTTGTCCAGAGCCCTGTTGAGCCTCACCTTGAATATCTCCAGGGATGGGGCCTCAACTATTTCCCTGGGCAACCTGTTCCAGTCTTCCACCACCCTCATAGTAAAAAACCTGTTCCTAACATCCAATCTAAATCTGCTCTTCTCTAGTTTGAAGCCATTGTTCCTCATCCTATCACTGCAGGCTTTTGTAAACAGTCTCTCTCATCCTTCTTGTAGCCCCCTTCAGGTACTGGCAGGCTGCTATTAGGTCTCCCCAGCCTTAACAACCCCAGCTCCCTCAGCCTCTCTTCACAGCAGAGCTGCTCCAATTCTCTGATCATTTTTGTGGCCCTCCTCTGGACCCTCTTCCTCAGGTCCATGTCCTTCCTATGCTGAGGGCTTCAGACTTGGATGCGGTACTCCAGGTGAGGTCTCACCAGAGCAGAGTTACATGTACACACCACTGTCATTGGGCAAGTCATTTGAATACTTGTTTAAATTTTTGGGGTTTTTGGGGTTTTTTTGAAGGAAAATCTTATCATGCCTATTTTACATTTTCCCTGTTAATAGAGCAATAACTAATGAAGCCATCTGCATGCATTGCATCCCATTTACATTATCCTCCTCTAGACATTTCTTTCCCTAGTCAGGCTTGGATATTGCTGATTTTTCTGCCTGCACAGTTGAACCTGCTTCTTCCAAACCCAAAACATCACCAGTGGAATTTCTTGCCTTTCTGTTACTTAATTACATCGAAATTAATGTAGAGAAATTGGATATTGCATGAATGATAATAGCAATCAGAGTAGGATGCTATTAGGGAAAGTTTCTCTGTGTTATTTATCCTGCTTCAAGCCATCTGGAGGCATCTGAATGTGCCATTGGAATAATTAAGAAAAATCAAGAACAAAATGGTTTTAAATGAATTTTAATGACAAAACTAATTAGGGGGACCATTCCCATAAGACACAACAGTAGCTGCATGTTACTAATGTATCACAAGTGAGATGACTTTTGAAGGATAAATGACATATTTTTCAAATTCATCTCTCAGCAGCATCTTTCTGGATTTTTATTTTTTTTTCAATTCCAGAAAATGTTGGAGAGTTGTTGGGTTTTTTGGTTGGTTTTTTGTGATTAGTGTGTCTGAAGTGCATGCCATACTTGTTCTAACAGTAGCTCTGTGACATTTTTAGGACAAAAATGTTAATCTTCATTCTCTTCCACTGGGGAGTGGGGTGGTCTAAGTGTTTAATTGTTAAAAGCTATGAAATCATACAGCTTTTGATGGGAACTATTTGATCATTGGTAGCATGTTGTTCCTTTACATGCAGTCAATGGCACCTCTTGTGCACTTGCAGCCCAGAAAGCCAAGCAAAGCCTGGGCTGCAGCAAGAGAAGTGTGGCCAGCAGGGCAAGGGAGGTGATTCTCCCCCTCTGCTCAGCTCTGGTGAGACCCCACCTGGAGTACTGCATCCAGTTCTGGAGCCTCTGTTACAAGAGGGATCTGGACATGCTGGAAGGTGTCCATAGAAGGGCCATGAGGATGAGCAGAGGGCTGGAGCACCTCTACTATGAGGACAGACTGGAGGAGTTGAGGCTGTTCAGTCTGGAGAAGAGAAGGCTCTGAGGTGACCTTATTGTGGCCTTCCAGTATCTGAAGGGGGCTACAAGAAAGCTGGGGAGGGACTTTTTAGGCTATCAGGTAGGGACAGGACTGGGGGGAATGGAACAAAGCTGGAAGTGGGGAGATTCAGAGTGGACATGAGGAAGTTCTTCCCCATGAGAGTGGTGAGAGCCTGGAATGGGTTGTCCAGGGAGGTGGTTGAGGCCCCATCCCTGGAGGTGTTTAAGGCCAGGCTGGATGAGGCTCTGGGCAGCCTGCTGTAGTGTGAGGTGTCCCTGCCCATGGCAGGGGAGTTGGAACTGGACGATCCTTGTGGTCCCTTCCAACCCTGACTGGTTCTATGATTCTATGGTTATGAGTTCTTCCAAACCATTCCTGGTGCCCACCAGTTGAAGCAAACATTTTCAGAAGCAGTAATGTGCCTTCATTACCCAGTGACAGCTGTGTGAGTGCCAAACATTGATGTTTTCTTCAGGAACCTAATATACATAACAAAAGTTCAGTGGTTAACCTTCATTAGGTGAGAACAGACATAGAAGTCTTGATGTGAGCTTCTGGGTTTAAGCGTAGCCAGTACCAGTTTAGATAAAAATAATAATAATAAATTCTGTATATTTCTTTTTCATTATGCTTATTCTTTGCCCAGAAAGTCCTCTCTTACAAGGGTAGGATATAATTTTGCCAAGTGCTTCAGAATGTCACAGCTGAATTAAAAATCATGGTACCTTTCTTGGATGTGAGACCAAAGAATATCTTTTGTGGAAAAGCCTACCTAGACATCTGATAGCAGCTCTTACTGCAGTGCATTATGTGAACCACCTGATTCTAACAGCCTTCAGTCTTTACTGGTAAAAAAAAAAATCATAACTCAGAAGATGACCGTCTCAGAAGGATTCCTGTCCTGGTTTTGCTGGGCAGAATCCCAGGCCAGCTGTGGGCTGCAGGCCATTAGCAGTTCTGAGTCAGCCAGGACAGGTGACTGGAGTTGGCTACAGGTGTATCCCAGACCGTGAGCATCACACTCAGTATAAAGGAGGAAGTTTGCTAAAGGGAACCTCCTTTTCTTTACCCTGCTTCTCTTCCTGCTTTTGAGGACTGCCTCCCTTGGTATTGTGACTGTTGCACCTTTGCTGGGGTGAGTATAACTTAATTTATTTTGTGTTGACACTGGTACCTGTTCAGCTATTTCACTAAATCTGTTTTCATTTTAACTTGTGGACATTCTTTCCTTTTCCTGATCCTCCTTTTCTCCTGGGAAGGGGTTACTGAGTGATAGAGTGACTGTCATAGTTTAGCCCTAGAGGTGGGCTGAATGTGGACAAGCAGGTGACTGTAATTAGCTTTGGAGATTATTGAAGACCTCTGCCCTTGGTGAGAAGTTTGCTGGTTTGTGCAAGTAGAAGAAATGCTGTAGCCAGGGTTTCACCAGAGCAATGGTTGCACTAACTAGCTTTGTATCTGCATAAGCAAGGTCACTGGAAGTGGAAACAGTGGGGATTAAGCCTCCTATTAAGCTGCTGTCAGGCACATTTGTTTGTATTGTATTTGCACTTTGTATTTACACAGTGAAAGAACAAACCTAAGACTACTTAAGTCTCTTGTTATCTACTGTTGACAACTAGCAACACTGCAACACTACTGTAAAGTACAGGAGAGCTGAAGACAGCTGATCTCTTTAAGCAAGAAATTGGAGGTCCTGTGCTTTTAGGCAGTTACTGCAGCATGTTTGTCTTCCAATAATCCTAGGTCCTGCAACCTGAGTCCACTTCATGTACTTTTCATAGCTGATGTTGCAAGGGTTTTGCAGAGCAAACACATACTCCCTAAGCTTTGTGTGGTTTGAAAGCCGTCTTTAAGATCAACCTACTCATCTAATGACAACCATTCATTTAAACAGCTTTTGACCTGATCTTGCACATTAAGAAGCTATTTAGAAATACCTCTCTGATGTACAACTTGATCATTTCACAATGATTCGGTTGCCATCCAATTCAGTTCGTGTGAAGGTTCAGTCATAATCTGCATTTCAGGGAAGTGTGATTGTGTTTCTTAATGATTTTATGTCAACCTTGAAAACAAGTGGGGTTTTGAAATGTGATCTTTCATTCCTGCATCTCAGCTCTGTCTACCACATCTTATTTCTTCTGAGTCGCTAGATAAGCACAGTATATATATCTATGGAGGGAAAAAATGTTATCTCTAAGGAGAATTGAAATAGAAAACATACCTTTCAGAAACAACTTTATATTCCTAAAAGAAGATATTAAAACCTTTTTTTTTTTTTATTTGTATAACAGAAACTGAAACTTTTTTTAAGATATCAGACAGCTAAAACCTTATATTTTTTTAAAGCAATTCCTTAATCTCATTGCATTTAATACTTAAAGTCTGTCAGATTTTATTTTCATTGGAGAAGACCAAAATAAATTATGGAAAAAGAAAAGACAAACAAAATGAACTCACATGCAAAAAAAAAAATCCCTAAACAAACAAACCCAAAGTACTTTACCACCCTCCATAATTTTTCTTCTTCAAATGTCATTGCAGTATCTCTACTTTTATGAAACAAGCCTAATCCTCCACCAGCTGCATTGTAAATTAAGCTTTCCAAGTTAAGCTGTTTCATAAAGCTACCTCCTCTTGTCAGAAAGACAATGTTAAAAAGGACAGAACACTCAGACCAAGCACACACTGACCCCTGCCAACACTGAAATTTGGGAAAGGTGAATCTGAATTATACTAAATGATGAAAAGGACCATCACAGTGATATACTAAATGGAGAAGCTATTAAAAAATAATTTAGCTATTAGCTAATAAGCTATTTAAAAAAAATAAAGTAATTTTAAGCTGTCTGCATGGAGAAAATTAATATATCCTTGGTTTTTTTCAAGGTGGTAGAGATTCCAGTGACAAGCCCCTACAGAATGGCTTCATATAATAAGGAGACCTTATTGTGGCCTCCCAGTATGTGAAGGGGACCTACAAGAAAGATGGGGAGGGACTTTTTAGGGTGTCAGGCAGCGATAGGACTGAGGGAAATGGAGCACAACTACAAGTGGATGGATTCAGATTGGATGTTAGGGAGAAATTCTTCCCCATGAGGGTGGTGTGCACTGGCACAGCTTGCCCAGGGAGGTCGTGGAAGCCTCATCCCTGGACGTTTTTAAGGCCAGGCAGGATGTGGCTCTGAGCAACCTGATCTAGTATGAGGTGTCCCTGCCCATGGCAGGGGGGTTGGAACTGAGTGATCCTTGAGGTCCTTTCCAACCCTGACAATTCTGTGATTTACCAGCTCAGAAACAGGGAGTAGTCTAATGGGTGCTACTTATTCTAGGGGCTATAAAGATGATTAGGGGATTAGAACACCTCCCTTATGAAGAAAGGCCGCTGAGGGGCTTGGAGCTTTTTACCCTGGGGAAGACTGAAGGGGAACCTTAGCAATGCTTATAAATACTTAAAGAGTGGCTGTAAGGAAGATAGGGCCAGTCTTTCTTCAGTAGTTCCCAGTGACAGAACAAGGGCACACAGGAAGCTCCATCTAAACATGAGGAGCAACTTCTTTACTTCAAGGAGAGCAGAGCACAGGGCACACTGCCCAGAGAGGTTGTAAAGTTCTTCTCTGGAGTCATTCAAAACCTGTCTTGATACTATCCTGTGCAGCCTACTCTAGGTGATTCTGGTGATTGGGGGTTTGAATTCAGTGATGTCCAGAGGTCCTTTCCAAGCTCTGCTATTCTGGGATTCTGTAATGTGCTACATCAAAGTGCAGGGATATTAGCTCTGATATCACAGTATCACAGAATATCAGAGGTTGGACAGAAAAAGGATTAGAAATACTTAGAAGAGTTTCTATACAGTGTGCCCACAGGTATCACAGTATATCAGAGGTTGGAAAGGACCTCAAGAGATCATCAGGTCCAACCCCCTGCCAGAGCAGGATCACTTAGGGGAGTCTGCACAGGAATGCATCCAGGTGGCTTTGGAAAGTCTCCAGAGAAGGAGACTCCACAACCCCCCTGGGCAGCCTGTTCCAGGGCTCTGTCACCCTCACTGGAAAGAAGTTTCTCCTCATGTTGAGCTGAAATCTTCTATGTTCAAGTTTGAACCCATTGTTCCTTGTCTTATCACTGTGAACCACCAAAAAGAGCCTGGCCCCCTCCACTTGACACCCACCCCTCAGCTGTTGATAGACATTGATCAGATCCCCTCTCAGCCTTCTCTTCTCCAGACTAAACAGCCCCAGGGCTCTCAGTCTCTCTTCACAGGGGAGATGCTCATATAGTGCTCTGAAAACAGAGACATGCAACCTCCAGAACAGATTTGGCTGGTGTCTACACATTCATTTCCAGGCTTTATTATACCTTTCAGCAGCTACATGTATGCATAGTTTAATTTATTTTGTGTCATTGAAGCTGGCATTCACTCCAAAAAGCAAGGGGGGAAATAAATGCTGTAGGAAACCCATTTAAATGCAACATTTAGACAAAGGGAAAAAGGATATCAAACTTTGTAGATCAATTTACACTGGAAACTGGGTGAACATGTGTAAAAATCAAAGTATTTCCAACTCAATGAAGTGGATATAAGCAACCGAACTATTTCTTGAAGGAAAAAAGTCATCTGTTTAGAGTTGGCAAGGATGTTTGTAGCCACAGGGAGAGGCACACCAATGGTTATGTCCCTATGATGTCACCAGTGTGAGTACCACAGGAGGAGTGAAAACACAGAAATTAGAATTCTAGTGGTATATTAAACCTAAACCTTGCTTTACATTTTACCAAATCCCTCCTCCAGCTATCTGCTGGAAAAAAAAACATGAAACAAATATCAACAGATCTGAAACAAGGACTCAAAGAATTCATGTCATATGTGAGAATTGATTTATATTCTCTTCTCCATTACATAAACAGAAATCCTGTTCTACTTTGGAAAGCTAAGGAAGTTTTATTAGGAAAAAATGATGCTCTATGATATTGTGCTTTTTCTCAGAAAATTATGAATAATGCATTCTTAATCCTGAGACTGTTCATGCTTTTAATATACATATATATATATTTTAATTAATAAGGGAAAAGTAAAAGATAGAGTAAAGGGAAAATAAGGCAAGAGGTTTCAAGAAATATAACCCCTTGTCCTTTCTTGGCTCAATGGAGGTCAGTGAGGAAATTGATTCCCTTAGCCTTGCTAAGGATAAAATTTACTCTCCCATCAGTGAATACCGCAACCTTGGTGCAGGTTCACTCTGTGTCTTGAACTCAGTGGTCAGGAGTAAAAGAAGTACAATATCACCAGGCAACTGCCATATAAACACCAGTGTGAGTTCAAGACATCAGTGGCTTTTGGCTGTTTGCTGCTGTCCCTCTATTGGAGATTTGAAACAACCTTCATAGAAAATCCAGATGAAGATGAGCGAGCTGGATGAAAACCACAGAGCCTCAGCTCTGTCTCAGCTGTGACTGTCAATAGAATACTGGTGAGAAATGAATGGGACAGCAGCACATTAATCCCCTTTTACAGCAGCAGTCATTGCCTGTGCTCTAATTCTTCAGTATGGTCAGATGGGTGCCACGGCAGATTTAGGCACAGTTCCTTCTGTCATATTTAGGTTCTTGGTACTTTAACACTTTTTTCCTGGGTTCAAAAAAAAAGCTTGGATGTGGCAGTTGGAGCCATGGTTTAGTTGTCAGGAGGTGTTAGGTATTAGGTAATAGGTTGGACTTGATGATCTCTGAGGTCTTTTCCAACCTGGGTGATTCTGTGGTGGAGTGAACGGAGGCATTGCTATTTTAACAACAAGAAGACTACTGAACACTTGATGAAAAATTTAAGATCAAAGGTAAAAGGAATGCTCTATAATTTGCAGATGCTCTTCAGAAATGCATTTGCTTGAAGAAAATCCACATCAGTGTCTCCTAGTCAGATCTTTGACACAGCAAACATTAAGCTCTTTCACACAAAGGCAAAGATTGTCTCAATATACTATTGGGCCAGATGCATTAGAGAACAAAGAGCCATGATTCAGTCTTTACAAACATGCTGCTGCTTATGGGGTCATCAATCTGGCTAGGCTATGGAAAAATGAGAATACATTTAATCAGAAAATAAAACTTTTTCTTTTTTTCCCCCTCTGATTGTTTTCTTTCTTTAAATGGAAAAGAAAGCAACTATCCTTTAATTTCACTGTACCCAAGAGATTTGCATTTGTAACCCTGAGAGAGTTCTATGCAGATGTATACCACCATAAAAATGTTAATTTATCCCTCTCAAAACCCACCAAAACAATTGCTGTTCCTTTTCATTTTTCAGAGTATGACTTCTTTACAGCTATTTCTACAAAAGATTCATGAGAAGTATTATCATCCCCTTGCTAGCTTGTAAGCATTTACTTTGACTGCTCAAAATTGGAACTGTTTTATTAACTTCTGTGCCTTTGATTGGAGAAATCTCAAAGAGCAATTTCCAGCAATGGAGGAACCACTGTATTTTTCTTTTTTTTAACTGAACTAAATTGTTTTTAATCACATTGTCTATGAATGTTCTTTCTCACCACTGTGGAGAGCTTGTCTGCAAAATGATAAGGCAAAAAAAATATGAAGTTTTAGGGAATTACCTATCATCTCCTCAGCTACCCATGGGAGGTGGTGAGTTATTTGCCTTTACAACACTTGCTTTGTTTTCTTCTCTTTGTTTCCCCCCGATTTATCTTTATTTAATAATTATTAATATTTTTGGTCTGCTAATGTTATAATGACCCTCTCCCCCCAAAGTTTCTTGGTTTTACTCTGCCTTTCCTCTTCCCCCATTCTGCTATAGGTGGCAGAGGCAAGAGGGCAAGTGAGCTGTGTTGTGATTGTCTGCCTGCTGGGCTTAACCCACCACATCAGTTTTCATCAGATGCTATTTGTATGTGTTGTGAATAAGTATCTTGATTTTCCTTCCCAACTTCTTTTTGTCTGTAATGAACATTCCCAGTTACACTGGGCTGATCAGAGAACACAGGATGTTGCTGAGCAGGAGTGGTGGGTTTTGAGGCTCAGGTACCTTTAAGATAGCCACAAAGAAAAAGCCCTGCAAAAAGAAAGTGTGTCACAAGGAGACAGACAGGATATCCCAGGGTATTGTAATGTAGAATCATAGAATTGTCAGGGTTGGAAGGGACCTCAAGGATCATCCAGTTCCAACCTTCTTGCCATGGGCAGGAACACCTCACACTACATCAGGTTGCTCAGAGCCACATCCAGCCTGGCTGCAAAAACCTCCAGGGATGGGGCTTCCACCACCTCCCTGGGCAACCTTTTCCCTCATGGGGAAGAATTTCTTCCTGACATCCAATCTGAATCTACCCATTTCTATTTTTGTTCCATTCCCCCTAGTCTCCTATCAGTACCTGACACTCTAAAAAGTCCCTCCCCATCTTTCTTGTAGCCCCCTTCAGATACTGGAAGGCCACAATAAGGTCTCCTCAGAGCCTTCACTTCTCCAGACTGAATAGCCCCAACTCTCTCAGTCACAGAATTAACCAGGCTGGAAAAGACCTTCGAGATCATCCAGTCCAACCTATCACCCAACACCATCTAATCAACTAAACCATGGCACTGAGTGTGCCTCATCCAGGCTTATTTTAAACACCTCCAGGGACAGTGACTCCACCACCTTCCTGGGCAGCACATTCCAATGGCCAATCTCTCTTTCTGTGATGAATTTCTTCCTCATATCCAGCCTGAACCTCCCCTGGCACAGCTTAAGATGCTCTTCTTGACCTGTTGCTGGTTGCCTGGGAGAAGAGACCAACCTCCCACCTGGCTAGAACCTCCCTTCAGGCAGTTTCAACCCACCACAAGTGATTTTAACTTTGACTCCACAGAAAGGAGTAAAATATCTTTCTGTTCCTTTGGTCCTGAGTAACTTGTGGCTCAAAACCAGGTCTTCTGGGGACAAATCAGATGAACTTCATAGTAAGTTTACTGGTTGTGTGTTTTATGTATCTACCTCTAGTTTGAACAAGAACTGACTCACAGCCATTGCTGTTTGTCAACAAGGCAGCCTTCAAGAAAAGCTTTGTTGAGAAAAGTAGATTTTGAAAGCATATATTGTCGTTGATCAGAGTACCTTCCTACCGTCCTCCCAGTGATTAAGCAACAATGAGTTTTTCAATCTTTTTTCCTTATTCATCTGTGTTCTTTTGGGAAAGACATGGTCACAGTGGAGATAAGAGAAAACATTCTTAGAGGATCTTCGAAGTCTGACTGATTGTAACAGATGTATGAAGAACTCAATATCACCACCATCAGACTCCTGCAAGACTTGTGTTCTGTGTATGGAGAAAAGAACTCCACAAACTAAAAAACTGTGTCTTGCAATGATAAATACAAAAAAAAAAAAAAAAGGTAAGGATGGGATGAGGGTAATCTCATCCTACCAAAACTATTTAAAAAATTATATAAAAAACAAATACAAGATTTTTAGGAGCTTGAACTTGTGAACCCTCTAAGGAACTCATTCCCACCTAATTCATTTGGGAACCATCAGGGAAGCCTTTGGGGAAGAGACTGCAGAAATGATTTAATTTAGCTCAAACAGGAAAGCATCCTCTAAGTTGCCACTGCATAATGATAGTTTGCTCCTGAAAGGAGGAGAGGGAAAAAAAAAAAACCAAAAAAAAACCAAAACACCACAACTTTGAGAAAAATCATTCTTTAGGATATACTCCCAGAGATTCAGAGTTGCCTGGGAAACTAGCTGCCATCTCTTTTCTGAGCAAATGTTGAGTCACATGGATTTTCCATGTGTGGTTTAGTTGCTGACTTATTTATTTATTTATCTGTCTATTTATTTGAAAGCAGAATCTAGCTGCTCAGCAGAGCTGGATCCTACAGGTCTTTACAGTCAGCTTTGCATCTGTGGGACTTACTCTCTTTCAATTTGCATTTGATGATGCTTGCATAAATAGTCAGAACTAAGTCTTAGATAAACAGGGCTAGAGGATTTTTCGTTAGTGTTTGGACAACTACATTCCATTCTCAATTGAGAAGAGAAGGCTCTGAGGAGACCTTATTGTGGCTTTCCAATATCTGAAGGGGGACTACAAGAAAGCTGGGGAGGGACTTTTGAGGGTGTCAGGTAATGATAGGACCTAGGGGGAATGGATCCAAACTAGAGGAGGGGAGATTTAGATTAGATGTCAGGAAGAAGTTTTACACCATGGTGGTGGTGAGACCCTGAGGCAGGTTGCCCAGGGAGGTGGTGGAAGCCTCATCCATGGAGGATTTAAGGCCAGGCTGGATGTGGCTCTGAGAAACCTGATCTAGTGTGAGGTGTCCATGCTTGTGGCAGTGAGGTTGGAACTGGATGATCCCTGGGGGTCTCTTTCAACCCTGACAATTCTTTGATTATTTGTGAGTATCATAAATTTGTGCCTGGAACCTAGGTGGGATACTGCAAGGCATCTAATGTCTAATTTAGGTATCTGAATCATCTTCTAGGTATTGGAACTTATAGTCAGCTTCTACGGATACGCTACCAGATACCTACCACTAGCATGCTGCTTACAGCAGCAGGAGATGTGCTTAAGATGGAAATCTACTTCCCATTTGAAAACAGCTTCCCAAAAAGCCCCCAAACCACAGAAAAGAAACAAGAGATTCATATCAAGGCACATGAAACTTCATCAGTGACAGAGTTTTTCTTTCTTTCTTTTAAGAAAGAACATTAGCCAAAGCAGAGTCCCCAGCCAAAGCAAAAGCCTTTTTCCTGACTCTGTGTGAAGGAAATTCAAATTGATGAGTCATAACTAATAAAGCTATCTGGTGTTTCAAAAGAAAGTAACACAGAGAAATTTAACTGCAGAGGTAAAAAAAAAAGTGTGATTCATGTACAAATAAATCAGCCTCTTGCATCTCTTGCAGCAGAGGTAAAATAACAATGCTGTATTTATTATTGCTCCTTTTAGCCACTGCTTTGGTTATTGTTATCACATTCTAGCCCTTACTTGAATAAACTTACAAACATCATCAGTAAGGAATACAAAGATACTGCAGAGCTTTAGTGCCTGCTGTGCTAGAACACTTAAAAGTGACTGGCACAGCACTTAGTCAATTTGGTGAAAGACTAATAATCTCAAACTCTAAGTGCAAAGTTTCACTAGAAAGGCTTTAAACACACCTGAGCAGTTATCTTCTTTCACTGTAAGCATCTGTTCACTTTGCCTCCTAATGTGATGTATCCAAGGAAATCATGGACTGTCAAATTAAAACTGCACTCAATGCTTACAAATACATGACAAGGCAGGCAGCATTTACAAGCACCTCCCTTCTCCACTAAATCATTGGTTGTCAAGTTGTAAACTGGGCTGAAACTTCAGGAATGGATTGTAACCTCTCCAAGTGTTCATTATGTGAAAGAGGAGATTATAAATATTTAGCTAGAGCAGCACTTAAAAATGTTATTACACTTTGTTTGTGGGCAATAAATGATAGAATCAACAAGGTTGGAAAAGACCTCAGGGATCATCAAGTCCACCCAGCACCTCATGACTAACTAACCCATGGCTTCAAGTGCCACATCCAATCCTTTTTTGAACACCTCCAGGGATGGTGACTCCACCACCTCCCAGGGCAGCACATTCCACTGGCCAACCACTCTTTCTGTGAAGAACTTTCTCCTCAACTCCAGCCTAAACCTCCCCTGGCGCAGCTTGAGACTGTGTCCTCTTGTTCTGGTGCTGGTTGCCTGGGAGAAGAGACCAACCCCCACTTGGCTACAACCTCCTTTCAGGTAGTTGTAATGCTGCAACTGATTTGGTCAAAGGAATTATCCTGAAATTCATTTCACATTAGTTTAAACCATTGTCATTATGAGTTTCCTAGAGGATGCAATAGACCCAAGGATGAGCAGAAAAAGGGAAATCTATAAAAAGTCTGCTGGTTGCCTGGGAGAAGAGACCAACCCCCACCTGGCTACAGCCTCCCTTCAGGTAGTTGTAGACAGCAATGAGTTCTCCCCTGAGCCTCCTCTTCTCCAGCTCCCTCAGCCTCTCCTCATAGGACTTGTGCTCAAGACTTCTCACCAGCCTCATTGCCCTTCTCTGGACACATTCAAGTGTCTCAATATCCTTGAGGAGTATTAAGGGTTGGGTAGCTATTGTTAACTATGGGCACCAAGAACAGCTTCCTTGTGGATGTGGCCTACAAGAAGGCTGGAAATGGACTATTTACAAAGGCCTGTAGGGGCAAGGGTTTGAAATGAGAGAAGAATAGATTTAGATGGGATGTTAGGAACAAATTCTTTACCATGAGAATAAACTGAACTAGGTTGCCCAGGGAGGAGGTTGAGGCCCCATCCTTGCAAATATTCAAGGTCAGGCTCGATGGGACTCTGGGCAACCTAATCTAACTGAGGATGTCCCTGCTCACTACAGGGGAGTTGGACTGGATGACCTTTGGAGTCCCCTTCCAAGCCAAACCATTCTATGATTCTGTTATTTACATACACAAAGAGCATTTTCACAGAATCACAGAATGCCAGGTTGGAAGAGACCCCAAGGATCACCTGGTCCAGCCTTTCTAGGTCATAGTGTGGTTTGTCTGACTCAGCACCATGTCAAGCTGAGTCTGAAAACTGTCCTGTGTAGGGCAATCCACTAGTTCTCTTGGGAGATGATTCCAATGTCTCACAGTTCTCATGGTGAAAGATTTTCTTCTGGATTCCCATTGGAATCTCCCCAGGACTAATTTGTACCTATTACCCCTTGTCTTTTCCACCTGACTCCTTGTAAGAAAAGGGAGTCTTCATCATCCTGGTAGTCACACTTGTATGTGAAAGTAAGGTCTCCCTTAAACCTTCTCTTTGTACAGCTAAACAGATTCACTTCTCTCAGCCTTTCCTCATAGTCAGATGGCCAAAATCTTACCAGCCAGAAAAGCCTCTGTTTTCAGTTTCTATGCTGTGGCAGTTTGGGCTGGGTGCCCCCTGCCACTGCTACATGAGATACACCTCTGGTGTCCTGGGTGTCCGCCCAATAGGGGGGGACACAGGAAACGGCGTATTTCTACCCATAAATCCTGCGCCCTATAAATCCATCTAAATCCATCTGCAGAGTCATCCTCTTCCTCTTTCTTCCCTCTCTGCTCCCATGGGAGATGTCCTCTCTTATCGGGTAATGCCGGGGGAGTATCCTCAAGGCCTCTTAGGCCTGACTAGGCCTAATGCCAGGAGGAGAATGGAGGGGGAGGCAGTCTCAGACCTGGCCAGCCTGAGACTTGCCTAGCAGTGGGAGGGGGGGGGAAGGAAGAGCCCTGAGGGATTGGGTAGACCCTCAGGTGGGAGGAAGGGAGGATTGGGAAGCTTTTGGGAATTCTGTGAGGGGATTCTGTATGCTTTAGGATGTTCTTTTCCACTATGCTTTGTAGTTTGTAGTTTTCTGTAGCTTCACCAATTGCTTTTCCATTTAAATTTTTCCATCACTCTCCAATCCGTTTGCGCGTGTCATTCTTTTGTCCCTTTCGGGGCAAGAGATGTTCTGGCTGGCCTCAAACCAGCACATATGCTGATTACCTGACTTCAGCATCCAGGACCTCAAAGTCTCTACCTATGATTATTGTCACTATGGGAATGTAGTTTGTAGGGTATTTGTTGTTTCATTTGGGATTTTGGAGTTTTTGGTGGTTGTTGTTCTCTGTTGGTTTGGATTGGTGTTTGGTTGGGTTTGTTTTTTTGTCTTTTTAATAACTTAACAAGACTTTCCCTTTCTTATATTCTTTGACATCTATTTTGAGATGGAATGACTTACAGTCTGGTGTTCCCATTTCTTACCCTGGGAATCTGGGTGATGGTTCAGAATAAACACTTCCAGATTGCTCCAGATATAAGGGTGATGAGTTCAGCCTCTCATAAGTGAAATGCATTTAGCATTCTCCAACAACAAGGGCTTCCAAAACTAATTTTTCCAACTACATTTTATTACAGTCAGGTACATAACCCATTATCCACATCACACCAACTTTATTTGTGTTTTACTTGAGAGACAAAAATCTGAGGTCCTGTTGTGCTGATAGCTGCATGTTGTGCCTAACCCTGCCCCTGACTGCATTTTTTTTTCTATGGTTCCATATTGGCATCATGTATGAGCATGTGCAGAAGTATAGTTTAGGTTGTCAGTGTTCTGTAGGAGAAGATATTCTGTCTCCTATAGTGCCTGTAGCCAGATGACAGGTTAAGAACACATATGATCCTTGCCCCTTAATACTCTCCCAGCTTCTGCATATTTTTAGCTCACAGGATTTTCTGAGTTTGATGCAGTATGTGTCCATTTAGTAACATTTACTGGATCTCCTTGTCAAAATGCTTGTCCAGCCTACCCTGAACACATGCAAAGGTTCTGCCTCCAAAATTCCTCTGACAAACCATCCCACAGGTCTGCCACCCACAGTATGAAAAGTATCTTTTGCTCCTTCTGTGCCTGGCTTCTCTCACCTTCATCTGATGGTGTCTAGTTCTTTTATTAGGAGAAGCAGTGGGCACTCAATCCCTACCCACAGTCTGTACATCAAACATGATGGTTTTTTTCCTCCAAAAGAAAGGAAGTTGTTCCATATCATAATTGTTGATCTTCTGCCAACAAATTTGGCAGCTTTTCTGTATCATTTTGGAGGAGACCTCTTTCTGTTGTTGTTGTTGTTAAAATTTGTGGGAGGTTCTCCTCCCTTTCTACTCTGCCCTGGTGAGAATATTGCATCCAGTTTTGGGCTCAACAGGATCTACTCGAGAGAGTACAACAGAGAGCTACCAGGATGATTGAGGGAGTGGAGCACTGCCCTAGGAGGAGAGGTTGAGAGACCTGGGGCTGGTTATAGTCTGGGGAAGACTGAGAGGGGATTTAATAAATGTTTATAAATATCTGAGGGCTGGGGGTCAAGAGGAAGGGGACAGCCTCTGCTCAGTTGAACCCTGGGATAGGACAAGGGGTGATGGATAGAAACTTCAGCACAGGAGGTTCCACCTCAACATGAGGAGGAACTTCTTCACTGTGAGGGTCACAGAGCACTGGAACAGGCTGCTCAGAGAGGTTGTGGAGTCTCCTTCTCTCTAGACTTTCAAGACACGTCTGGTGTGTCTCTGTGCTGGATTCTGTGGTCCTGCTCTGGCAGGAGGGGGGGTTGGGCTCGATGATCTTTGAAGGTCCCTTCCAACCCCTAACATCCTGTGATCTTGTGACCAAAACCATTAACTGGGGTGTGCATAAACTGTGCCTTTATACAGATGTATAAAGATGTTATTTTTATTTCTTTATTTCATTCCTTGTTGCATCAAATGCATAATTAATTTTTCTTACTCTGGCATGATATTTTCATCTGTCACAAACACAAAAACTTACTCCAATGGCAACGAGCAACACAGTCCCTATCAGTTTTGTGTGAAGCTGGATTTTATTTCCCACACATACATTATATTTATCCCAAAAGAACAAATGGTTTTAAATGATTTCATCTCCTGTGTTATTATTCAGTCATTTCTCTCGATCAGGCTGAAGTTCATAGAATCAGTGAGGGTTGGAAGGGACCGCAAGGATCATCCAGTTCCAACCCCCCTGCCATGGGCAGGGGCACCTCACACTACATCAGGCTGGCCAGAGCCTCATCCAGCCTGGCTGCAAACACCTCCAGGGATGGGGCCCCAACCACCTCCCTGGACAACCCATTCCAGGCTCTCACCACTCTCATGGGGAAGAACTTCTTCCTCACATCCAGCCTGAATCTCCCCACTTCCAGCTTTGTTCCATTCCCCCTAGTCCTATCACTGCCTGACACCCTAAAAAGTCCCTTCCCAGCTTTCTTGTAGCCCCCTTCAGATACTGGAAGACCAAAATAAGGTCATGCTCAATTAGATCAGGTTGCTCATCCTCAACTAGATCAGGTTGCCCAGAATCCTGTCGAGCCTCTTCTTGAATAGTTCCAGAAATGGGGCCCCAAAATCGCCTCCCTGGGCAACCTGTTCCAGTGTTCCACCACCCTCATGGTAAAGAACTTGTTCCTAATATCCAATTTAAACCTGTTTTTCTCTAGTCTGAAGCCATTTCCCTCATCCTATCACACCAGGCCTTTGTAAACAGTTTCTTTCCAGGTTTTTTGTAGCCCTATTCAGGTACTGGAAAACTGCTATTAGGTGTCCCCTGAGCCTTCTCTTCTCCAGGCTGCACACCCCCAGCTCCCTCAGCCTATCTTTGTAACAGAGGTGTTCCAGCCCCCTGATCATTTTCATGGCCCTGCTCCATCAGGTCCATGTCCTTCCTATACTGAGGGCCAAGGACAAGTGCTGGCATTACCTCTGCTCCACAATAGAATAATGAGCTTTCACCCACTCCACTTTGGAAGCTATAGCAGTTACCTTAAAGTATTTTCCACTAGACATTCCTCACTGTCTTTAAGTGAAAGTTTTTATCTTTCCCTTCAAGAAGTGGAATGGATGAAACCTGATGTTCTTACCTCAGAAAAAGATGGAAGAAAGCAACAGATAAAATTGAACAAGCAAAATTTTCCTGTGCTTTGAATTAATTCTTACTATTCTCTTCAGGCATTGCCTGTGTTTGAGCAGATCAGGTTCCTCTGACAGGGTAAAGGGGGCAAATTCACTGACATGTCTGAAGCTCTGAATCTTTGTAGTTGCTTTGAATTTGGCAGAGAACTAGTGTGAGCTTTTCACTCAAGCAACTGGAGCTTTCAATCTCAGTAATAGGGATGACTTCAAGGAGGATGTCTTGCAGGCTGTTCCTTTCAGAAGCAAATAACAGACCTTTGCCTCATAAAATGCAGTTTGTTCACAACTCTGGTTTCCTCAGTACCAGGACAAAAAGAAACCAGTCAGAATAAACTGGCTTATAATTGAACCCTCTGCCTAGTGAGTGCTTTGGACAAAAGTTGAAGTTTGGTTTGTTTTTCTTGGTGTTTTTTGTAGGTAGGTTTTTTGGGGGGGCTTGTGTGGTTTTCTACATTTTAAGGTTATTTGATGACAAAGGAGATATGATTTCTTGGCTTCACTACTGCATGTGCTTCCCTGAAGTTTCTGTTGCTACTTTAGGACAAGCTTCTTGCCTCTGCTTCTTACATTGCTATTTCTTCCTGAACTTCCCATGCACAGTCTTTGAAATGTTTGGCAGTGGAAGATTGCTGAGATCAAAGCTCATATTGTTTATGGACACCTGCTATGGCAACTCCTCCATTCTTGCAGATTCCCAATTTTATGGAAATTATAGAGCAGAACTTGGTCATCTATGTGGATTTTTGCAAACATACCCCAGGAATGATGCACTTTAGTTTTTAGTAGGGTCTCTTTCCACCACCACCCTTGCACACCCATAGAAGCCCAGGGATAGTTAAGCAGCACTGCTCTGCCAAAGATCTGACCTGTTCCTTAAAGCTGTCAGAGGGCAGTTGTAGATAGTACCTTGCTTCAGCACGGAATTTTCCTAGTACTTCCCAAATTTTCCCAGGAGCTGAGAAAAAGTTTGTTCATTCTGTTTTGGCCATGCATAACATGATGCTTAGGGGACTTGAGCATCTCCCCTATGAAGAGAGACTGAGAGCCCTGGGGCTGTTTAGTGTGGAGAAGAGAAGGCTGAGAGGGGATCTGATCAATGTCTATCAATAGCTGACGGGTGGGTGTCAAGTGGAGGGGGCCAGGCTCTTTTGGGTGGACCACAATTATAAGGCAAGGAACAATGGGTTCAAACTTGAACAGAGAAGATTTCAGCTCAACATGAGGAGAAACTTTTTTCCAGTGAGGGTGACAGAGCCCTGGAACAGGCTGCTCAGGGGGGTTGTGGAGTCTCCTTCTCTGGAGACTTTCCAAACCCACCTGGATGCATTCCTGTGCAGACTCCCCTAAGTGATCCTGCTCTGGCAGGGGGGTTGGACCTGATGATCTCTTCAGGTCCCTTCCAATCTCTGATGTACTGTGAGACTGTGATACCTGTGGGCACACTGTATAGAAACTCTTCTAAGCACTTCTAATCCTTTTTCTGTCTCTATATAGGAGGCATTCGAGATGCCACTTTTCTCTTACAGAACACAGAGGGGAAAAATGATTACCAATTACCAAATTCTCACCATGGTTTCATTTTTCAGCTCATGCTTGGCAGGCAGCATGGCTTATTGTAGGATTGATGCCTACAGACACATTAATTGGTTGCTTGCATCTCCCAGTTCAGATAAACTCTTGGCCCTATCAAGATGGGAGGAATGAGGAGTGTATGCTAATGCACCTACAGAGAGGACCTTCTCTGATTGCTGTGGGTGCAGAGGCCATATGGTGCATGCATTATAGATCAGGAATGTGAAGAACTCCAGTATGGTCTGCAGAACTTATTGGTAGAAGAAAAGCGCAACATGCATATAGTTTTGCAGCTTCATTTTTCCTGTCACTGTTCCAAGTAAAATTAGACTTTGAGGTCTATAGTCTGCCCGGAGTAGAGTGCTCTGCTACCAGCTTCTGTGTGCAAGAAGCTTAGATGTTTGAATTTGTAAGTCAGCCACCCAGCAGCTGCCTAACTCTCTATAGTCTTGATCTGAAGATGTGTAAGATGATGACAATAACATTTAATAGAGGAGTTTGAAAAACATTGCTCCTTCTGTTGGAAAGAAAAATAGATGTCCTGTGAACTGAACAAAATGATATTACAGCTTTATTATACCAAGGTATTCATAGGCAAACATGAATCATAAGATGTAGTAACTGGGTTTTGTAGTAGAAGTCAAGATCAATTCAAGAAGGAAGACAAACATGAACAAAATATAAAGCCTTAAGGACTATATAGAGAGAAGTTGTTGTTGTTGTTATTATTATTATTTATTTATTTTACATAGCTGCGCATCAGGCTGCATTTTTTGGCTGCAAGAAAAGCTTCCAAAATGCTCTAAGGGAGGCAAAAGTAGGAAGTAATTTATATTCAGCCTTTCAGAAAGCATCTGAGAGATTCCCAGGTATACTGGGATGTTCATCTTGCATCTAAAGCTTAAAAAGATGAATTCTTGCAAACTGGAAAGGTCCAGGGTTTCAGGTAAGAGGTAGTGGATGAAGCAAAAGCTGAGGTAAGAAACTCCAAACCCAGACTTGGCTATCTAGATGCACCAATGGCCCTGGTAACAGAGTATATTGCCTTCTACAAAACAAGTTTCACGACGACTCAGTAGTTAGCTGAATAAATTAAAACAATTCTCCTACATGAAGGCTTGCATGACCAGTGACAGGCTGAAGAGGTTTTAGAAAGGTTTGCAAAGATTATACGTAGCTCTTTTTATAATTTTGCCTTCATAGTTGATTTGTTACTGAGTAGATGTGTGGTGGTTTGAAACTGTCTTTTTAATTTTTCCTTGCAAAGTTCAAAACAGAGAAAGTGAAAGAATGTAAATAAGTCACTATTGGGTGTAAGAAAGCAAAATAACGATTGTTCTAAACACTTCCATTGGATAGATAGAAATGTTTAAGAACTATTACCCAAAACAAAGTAGGCATTCTGCACATTCTGCGTTCTGCAGTGGGGGCAGTTGCTGGGCTGTCTGGCTGCTGTTTCTTCGTCTCTTCTGGCTGAAGATAACACGTACTGACCTTGGCAGCTAAGTTAACAACTTTCTGCTTAACTAACTCTGCTTCTCTGTCCAGGGGGGTCTGGGGGGGAAGCTCCTGGGAGAGGGAGGCCCCCTTTGGGAGGGTCCCCTTGGGGGGAAGCAAAGGGAGCTTGGTTGTGCTTTTCTGTTGATTGTATATATTTGTAAATGTTGTGAATTTTGTATATTTGTACATATTCATTGCATTTCATCTGCTTGTAAATACAGCTTTTCATTTGCTTCCAGACTGGGCTAGCCTGGTTATTGTTGGTGGGGGGGGAATTTCAGCTCCCACCGACACACTTTTTATTTTTTGGTGGCCCGTACGGGGACCACCTAATCTGAGCAGGAATAAATCATACAAGCAATCGAGCCCCACGTTGGGCGCCAAAAATAAAAAGTGTGTCGGTGGGAGCTGAAATTCCCCCCCCACCAACAATAACCAGGCTAGCCCAGTCTGGAAGCAAATGAAAAGCTGTATTTACAAGCAGATGAAATGCAATGAATATGTACAAATATACAAAATTCACAACATTTACAAATATATACAATCAACAGAAAAGCACAACCAAGCTCCCTTTGCTTCCCCCAAAGGGGGCCTCCCTCTCCCAGGAGCTTCCCCCCCAGACCCCCCTGGACAGAGAAGCAGAGCTTAGTTAGAGCAGAAAGTTGTTAACTTAGCTGCCAAGGTCAGTGTGTGTTATCTTCAGCCAGAAGAGAAGAAGAAACAGCAGCCAGACAGCCCAGCAACTGCCCCCACTGCCGAACGCAGAATGTGCAGAATGCCTACTTTGTTTTGGGTAATAGTTCTTAAACATTTCTATCTATCCAATGGAAGTGTTTAGAACAATCATTATTTTGCCTTCTTACACCCAATAGTGACTTATTTACATTCTTTCACTTTCTCTGTTTTGAACTTTGCAAGGAAAAATTAAAAAGACAGTTTCAAACCACCACAGGATGGAAGGAGGCTGACTAAATTTCAGAAGCATCCTGCAAACTCCACATTAAAATACTTTGGTATCATTTAAGAATAAATAAAAAATTTAAGGAAAAAAAAAAATCAAACCTTTACCTTTACCTTCCTCACTGACCTGAAAGGATGCTTTATAGAAGTTCTCAAAGGAAGCTTCATCAGTATTTGTCATTTAGTTTGTGCTTGAATGGTCCTAACTGTACACAGAGAATTCTTCTCAGTAGTGTTTGTTGCAGTGGTGAAAAGAGACCCAGGCTCTTAATGATGTGTCTGTGCTACTCCCATATCTGACTGATTATCTTCAAAAGGGAAGAAAACTCCCTTTTGAAAAGGGAAAAGGTGCCTGATGGCCAAGAGATGTAGAGAAAAGCAGCCATGGTCTGCAAACCATTCACCATGCCTTCAATTACCTCAGTTTTACTGATTTCATACAAATAATTAGGTACATCTTTACTGTTTGGAAGCCTATTTGTTACTCAGAAAGTTGCAGCCCACTAGCTCTCCCCAAGCACACACTCCAGGGAAAGACTAGCAAATCACATTTCCATGGCAACACAGTTCCCAGAGACTCTGCTACAAACAAAGGCAAAAAACATTGAACACAGCTCATGATACTGAGTAAGCCAAGCTACCAGCTGGAGCAAGTCTCATGTATGCAGAACTTAGAGATTTTTTTTTTTTCCATTTAAAGACCAGGAACAACTATAAACTAGACTTGTTCAAGTCTATCCTGTGTCTGGAGAAAGCAAGTAGAGAGCTGATGAGGATCATTCCACCCTTCCTCACCCTGGGGAGTTCAAGGCCTCATCAGTACTGTCTGTTATGAATTCTAAGGGAACACAATGCAGGAAGACAGAAGCTTAAGCCAACAAAACCAGGGACACTGGAGCTTGCAAGTCTGCTCCCATCCCACCTTCTGCAGCATCCACTTAGAAAAGTCTCCCTTTATTTGTGTGTTTTTTTCCTAGCTCCCTTTTCACATCCTTTACTCTCTTTTGGTTTTATTTCTGTGATCAGACCAAGTATTTTGTTTTCCTGCCTTAGCAAACCACCTCATTATAAAATTTCCATGTGAAATATCAAGGCTTTCAAACTACAATTGGTGGCTCTTAAGTGGCACTTTTAGCTGTTGCTAGGCTCTGACTCTCCTGCCAAGCATTTGTTTGTCTATTGGACTTGCTGATCCTGAGGGTCTTTTCCAACATGAATGTTTCTGTGATTTAAATACCAAGAGCTGCAGGAGAAAGGTCCTGCTGTATAAGTAAGTGATGCTTGGCACAGCTGCACCTTGCTATCACAGCAGCACTCAGTCTTAAACACAGTCACCACGTACTTGTCTCTTCATAGACAGAGGAACAGGTGACAATGAGGTCAGTTGTTCTACACTCTCTCCTCCTACCTTCAACTGCCTTTGGAGGGAAATGAAAATGCAACAGAAAAACCTCACAGACAGCAGGAAGAGAGGAGAAAATCCTTGACCACACACTCTCCTTAGCAGACTGTATTTAGTCATTTAGGAGCACATCTAACTTTCAGAAACCAGAGAACATTGCTGAGTCTACTCCCTCTCTTGGTAAGTTAGTCCAATGTTTCATTAACCTCACTGCTACAAACTCCATCTTGATTTTCAAGGCTTATAATGGCACATTCCTTGACCTTCTAGCTGCTGGATAATATCCCTTTGTTATTAGCTTCAAGGAAAAATGCTTTGTACTATGCATCTTTTCTATGTATAGGGACACCCATAAACAGTTGTACTGGGAAGAGTCAAGAGAGTCATTCAAGCACTGTGGCAAAGCAAGCAGATAATAATCATCTTACTTGTAATTAAGTCTTATGTTGAATATTTCAAGTTTTACATCTTTTTTTGTACTTTTTCCTACCCAAAGCAAAGGCCACAAATGTTGATTAGATCATTTGTTCTGATTTTTTCATAGGCTATTAAATTTCACAGAGGTCCTCTTGTGGAGAAGCAGATGAGTGTAAATGCTTGAGGGTTTAAGAGATGTCACATTCAGGATTGGAAAAAGTTTTTTCTACAGAGTTAGCTGGTTTTTATTTCTTTTTTTCCCCCTCCTACCTATTCATCTGCTGAATAGGAGATAGTTCACATCCCAGAATTCTCAAAGCTGTTCTCTTTCCTTGCAGGAATTCAGACAGTGAGATCTTAGTCAGGCCTGTTCCCTGCCAAACCACACTTAGATCACCTGAGGGCTGGTACAGTTTGCTCTAAGTACAATCATTTGACTGCTCCATGTATCCTCAGCAGCTATGGTTTGGATTTTTCATAGAGAAAAACAACCAAAATACAACCAAAACAAAAAAAATCCCCAAAAATCACCCCCAAAAGGAACAGTAGCTGTGCCTTAGAGACAAAATTCTACTCAAGTGTTGAAACTGATCAGCTGAGGTCCTAAAAGGTGAGGTTCACATACAGTCAGAGCCCTAAGCAGGAAATGCAAGGATTGTTTAGTGTAAGCAGCACAATAGAGGCAATTTTCTTCTTCCCATGACCCAAGGAGGAAACAAACAGAATTCCCAAACCACACACGTTTATCTGACTCAAACCACACACACAGAGGCACCAACGTTTCTTTGAGAAATTCATTGCCATCACTGCAAGCAATTGAAACTGTTTTTAAAACATTTAACTTTACTGTCTAGCCTTTTCCCTTTTTTTTTTTCCTCATTCTGTGCATTTGTAGACAATACTGAAAAGCCCAATTTGTGTCTCTTCCACCTTTAAGTGCCTTTCAGATTGTAGAAATCAAGCAATCTCCCAACTTTCCATTTGAATGTGGTTTTATTTTATGTTTTTTTTTTTTCTTCCTGCCTCCTGGATCATTCGTTTGCTTGCCTTCAAATTTGTTCTCCTCTATCTGTGTTTGAAGCAGGCATATTAGGTATGTTTTACTAATGGTGTGTAGAGTCAAGATCTACCTATCCTGCTTCCCTCTTCTATACCAAAGGATCACAGAAATCTATTTGACATTACGGCGTTTCTCTTCTGCTAGTCATAAATGTTTTCCTCAGATCTTTAGTTTCAAAGGCTGAATTTCCCTCCTGCTGATACCATCTTTATCACTGAAGCTCTGAACTATTACTTTGCCTCTGAATATATGAAAACACATTTTAGCTGTATTGAGACCATTTAGCAAGGTAATTTTGATCACTTCATAATAGCATCTTGCCTTCGTCTTTATTTCAAAGGCTGGTGTTTTCATGTGCAAGCTTCACCAGAAAGTGCTTAAATCATCACTTTGTTCCCCAGCTAAAATCATCTACATACAAAGGAATGCTGCATGTCCCTGTGGCAAATGTCTTGGAGCAATCCAAGTGCAGTGGCAGCCTGTGCATCATTAATTCAAACAAGGAGCACCTCTGCTACAAGACAGGCTGAGGGAGTTGGGGGTGTTCAGCCTGGAAGAGAGGAGGCTCCAGGGAGCAGCCTGCCAGTACCTGAAGGGGGCTACAAGAAGGATGGAGAGAGATTGTTTACAAAGGCCTGCAGTGACAGGATGAGGGCAATGGCTTCAAACAAGAGAAGGGCAGACTTAGATTGGATGTTAGGAACAGGTTCTTTACTATGAAGGTAGTGGAACACTGGAACAGGTTGTCCAGGGATGTGGTTGAGTCCCCACCCCTGGAGATATTCAAGGTGAGGCTCAAGGAGGCCCTGGGTGATCTGATCTAGTTGAGGATGTCCCTGTTGACTGCAGAGGGAATTGGAATGGATGACCTTTGGAGACCATTGTATGTCTTCTAATGAAAAGGATGAAAAGTTATTATAGCAGGCAGGATCAAACTTCCATGAATGTATCCTGTTGAGTTTTACCTTCAGCTTTTTTTATTCATAGAACTTGAGTCATTATTTCACCACTATCAGATGACTTCTTTTTTTGTCATTCTTTATTAGCATTTTAGTCTTTCAGTCCCTTAGTACTTTTTCCAAGGTTTGCCAAATGTTAACACAGTTCTTGGCATGGCTAGTGCCACTGGTACATTTAATGTTCTGATTTGGAAGTACTTTGGGTTCAGTGAATTCAAAATGGTTATTTTTAACCTACTTCCCCTTAACTCCTCCTGTTTCAAAATGCAGTACATTGTGTCCTCATCAGATGGAGTGAGCTGGGGCTGTTTAGTGTGGAGAATAGAAGGTTGAGAGGGGATCTTATCAAAGTCTATAAACATCTGAGGGGTAGGTGTGAAGATGAAGGTGCCAGGCTTCAGTGATGCCCAGTGATAGGACAAGCTACAAGTTACAAGCTAGAACACAGGAGGTTCCACCTCAGCACAAAGAGACACTTCTTTACTGTGAGGGTGACAGAGCACTGGAGCAGGCTGCTCAGAGATGTTGTGGAGTCTCCTCTGGAGACTTTCAGAACCCACCTGCATGTGTTCCTGTGTGACCTGCCCTAGGTGATCCTGCTTTGCCAGGGGGTTGGGCTAGATTATCTCTGAAGGTCCCTTCCAGCCTCTGGCATTTTGTGATTTGTAATGTCTTTCATCCCTCTAAATGTGGAGAAGCATCTGTTAAACCTTTAAACTTTGTTTAGTCACATTCTTGTAATTTTCTTTTCCTCAACATTTAGCTAAAGCCTTCTACCTGACTACAATATTCATATTTTAAATCTTTTAGGGCCTTAACTCTATTCATTACTGATACTTGTTGGCTCCTTTAGCTTCCCTCATTAGTCATACACATGCCTCAAATTGTAACTTACAGCATTTGTTATTTCTTTAACCTTTGATACAACTTTTTATCATTACTATTATTATTACTAACATCTAGTTGAAGATGTTAGTGCTCACTGCAGGGGTGTTGGATTAGATGATCTTTAGAGGTCCCTTCCAACCCTGGTGATTCTGTGATTCATATAAGATTTTGACCACTACTCAGCATAAGTTTCTTAGTGTATTGATACACTGATTATGGAGTCCAGAGACAAATATTACCTTTTATTTGCATTTTTCTAATTTTAATTCCTGTTTCAAATCAGTTATGTTCATTTTAGACTACAGAAATCTTTTTTTTTTTTCCTCTAAAGTCTTTTCAAGTATTTAAAAACAAATGGAGAAATAATTTTGCTTGATATCAAAGTCTGCTTGCAAAGTAATACATGCTAAGGAATGACCAGGAGCACCTAAGCAACTGAGAGCTTGTAGCTTGGTGTTTAAATCTTGTTGTACATCTTGAAGTGAGATTTGGCACTGGAGGAAGGACTCGGTTTCAATCAAAACACCTAAACTTGAGTAGCTACATCTGAGCTGTGGTTTAAATTCATACTGCAGTCAAATGGGGGACACAAGCAAAGCAGTCAGGGGAGCGAGGAGAGCTGTTCACCTAACCCAGAGAGGGATTCATCTGCTTTGATAACATTTTAGAGAACTTACATTTTCCAGTTTAGCCTCTCACAGCTGGTCCAGAAAGCCATTCTTTTTCTGTAGGTCATCTATCATGTATCACAAATGTCAGCCCTGTGCAAAGGTGTGATATATTGTAGAGCATTTCAAATGCTACCTCTGTTGAAATAACTGAATCCTGCTCCCAAAGTGGCTGCTCAGCTGGGTAGCTCTCAAGAGTCAATGCC
The DNA here is from genome assembly GCF_027791375.1 of Indicator indicator. NCBI lineage: Eukaryota > Metazoa > Chordata > Aves > Piciformes > Indicatoridae > Indicator > Indicator indicator. The sequence goes on from NC_072017.1 coordinate 4,335,129, forward strand.
TTCAAGGTCTAGGGTTACCTAGAGGGTATATCAGACGTTTCTACAGCACTGGTAGGTAGTGGAAGGCTTCTGCCCTTCTCAAGCAGCAGCTGAAGGGAAAGACTTTTCAAATTTGTGATAAAAAGTCTGTGGAGGTGAGCAGCTAAATTAAGCTTTTTGACCTCCACTGGCCAGTGGGAACACAGAAAAAGATGTTTAATCCATATATGGACACCCAAAGATAGAGAGCTGAGTTTAGATGAGTCATTTGCAAACAGAATCTCACCATCAGTGACACTATAATTAGGATAAGTGTTTTCCTTATTGATTTGTTATGTTTAAAAGTGCTAAGAAATATTTATCCTGACTGGGTAAGGTACCATGCAACATATTATAAACTCTGATAAATCTTTTTTTACAATCCTTGTACTATGCAAACAGGTCTTTAAGGAAAAGTTAGAACTTTTCTCTGGTGGGAAATCACAGATGCCTGAAAGGACATTGTGGAGAGATTGGTGCTGGTGCTGGTCTCTTCTCACAGGTAATTTGCAATTAAACAAGAGGGAATGGCCTCAAGCTGCAACAGGATAGGTTTAGACTGGAGATGAGGAATAATTTTCTCACAGAAAGAGTGGTCAGACTTTGGAACAGGCTGCCCAGGGAGGTGGTTGAGTCACCAACCCTGGATGTGTTTAAAGATCATTTAAATGTGGTGGTTGAGGATATGGTTTAGGGATAAACCTTGTAGAGTAGGGTTAATGGTTGGACTTGATGATCCTGAGGGTCTTTTCAAACCTGAATGTTTCTGTGATATTCTAGCTATGATTTTATCTTACCGCTTTTATTCATGAGTAGTTGAGCTCCAGCAACTCCCAGGTTTCAGATCAGCTTTTCCTAGTTTACTTTCTGTGTGGAAATAGTCTCCCATTTTCCAGATAATTCAGCCAATGTGTCCAACCAAGTGCCTAACGTAGACCTATTTAATTCTGGGGTTTAGTAAAATTGACTCTCTTACACCTATTAATCACAATGTGCTTGGGATGCCATCCCATCTGCCCTCCAAGATGCTGTTTCAATTGCTGTAACGGATCCTTTAAATTGCACTTCCTCTCATACATTGGTGGTAATTAACAAGTAGGTGTTTGCTTTATAAGTTTTGCTCTGTGAAATGAACAGGCTTAAAGAGTCAGTACAGAGCCTTTTTTCCCCCCCCTCTTTCTCCCTTAAGATTTTCTTTGATCGCTGATGTTTCCAGTTTAGCTCTTTTGGGTTGTTGTCAGAATTTTTTTGGGTTGTTTTCTCTATCCAAGATCAAAAGTGAGAGGAAAAAAAAAAATTTTAAATTGCTGGAAGGGACTAATTCCATGAGAGTGGTGAGACCTTGGAATGGGTTGTGCAGGGAGGTGGTTGAGGCCCCATCCCTGGAGGTGTTTAAGGCCAGGCTGGATGAGGCTCTGGGCAGCCTGCTGTAGTGTGAGGTGTCCCTGTCCATGGCAGGAGGGGTTGGAACTGGATGATCCTTGTGGTCCCTTCCAACTGATTCTGTGAATAGAGACAGGCTTCATATATTTACTACTTGAAATATTCAGCTATTCTACCTTTGTTTATAAAAATTAAGCTCTGCAAGAACAAAGATCTGAGCTGCCAAGGTGCCCAACACACCAATGTCAATGCAGGTGCTGAAAAGTAAATTAAGCCTATTAGTCCTTTGCCATTTATTTTCTCCATTCACTGAATAATTGGAAAGAAGCTAGCTTCCCCCCCCTTTTACATCTCCCTTGGGCATGGCAAAATTTGGGAAAGCACTAGTATGGAAGTTCAGAAAGTTTCCATTACAATCTCAGTTGTAAAGCAGCTGGCAGGAAAGAGCAGAGGCTCATGACAGCATGGGAATGGAAAAAGCAGGATCTAGTACTCAAAAAAAATTGCCTTATATGCAACATCTTGTGTTGAGGAAAGAGAATCCTAAGGGACTTGCTGTTTCCCTCAAGCATCATCAAATATTTTTCCAGCATCTCCCTGCAGTTTGGTTCTGTTTTCATGCAGAGTATAGCTCAGCAGAGAATGTTTCACATAGGTTAGTTGAAGTGAAGAAGACATAGTTTCTTGTGACCATAAATGAATACATAGCTAGAGAGATAGCTAAGTATGCACAGAACACAGTTCTGCTCAGTTCCTGTGACTGCTAATCATGTGAAACATAATACTAGAATCCAGGGAACTCTTTATTTTTTTTTTTTTTTTTTTTCCCTCCATGGGATTCTTGTGGCATAGAGGCCACACTAATTCAAGACCTCAGCATCAGAATGGAGTCTGGAGGGCATAGACTTCTCTTCAACATAGCTTATATGTGTCACTGTGCAAGGTAAGAAAAACAAATCTCCACTTCTTGGAGGCATGCTTTACCTACTTAAATATTTCTTACATGTTTCTAAGGTTGTCTCCTTGGAAACTGGAGTTGCAGTTTGTCTGCTCATCCTTTTTGTCCAAGCTCAGGTACAAGAAATCACTAGCAAGTTGAGGTGCTGGTACCTCTGACAGCTTCACATCCTTAGTATTCTAACAAGTGTGAAGTAGAAAAATGTAGATAATTTTCTGCTTGTTCTCATGTTTGTCCTGCTGGAGAAATGAGCTGATGAAAGCAGCAATATTAGCCTTTGAATTCATTACCACTCACGTATAAGGAGAGACATATGTGTGTAAATACAGACTTGAAAAGCCTGGTCTTAGAAGTCAGAAGAATAAAGTAAAGAGAAATCTTTCTACCTGTTAAATCTCATACACATTTGTTAATAATTTAAAATTTCAGGAACTTCTGTATTTCTTTACACTATGATACCTGCAAGTTCATCAACACAATTACATGCAATAAATGAAGTATTGCATGCTAGACAGGTTCTGTTCAGAGCAGTAGAATGGATATCAAAAGAACATCTTTCATAATACTCTCTTACCATCTCTGGAGGGATTAGAAGAGCAAAGCAAAGGAAAGAAATACATAATCCAGCTGTATGTTTTTTGCTGACTTCCCTTGCCACTGTGTTTTCCCCAAATGCCCTGAAATTTATGGAAATATTTACACAAGAATAACAGGAAACATCATTTCCATTATGTCCAATTTCATCTTGAAAATAAGGAGTTGAACATCTGCTATTGAATTCCATTTCTTATCCTAAACCAGCCATTTATTCTCACTGGACTAACAGTAAACAGTTTATCCTCTTTAGTAGAGAAATTGGGGAGTACTTAGTGTTTATAAACTTAGTTTGATAGTTTTTTTGTTTTCCTTTTTTGTTTGATAGTTTTTTTGTTTTACTAATTGGAAGACAATATTTTAAACTTTTCATACTTTAAACTTTTTATACTTTAAATTTCCATACTTTAAATTTCCATACTTTAAACTTTTCATACTTTTAAACTTTTCATACTTTTAAACTTTTCATACTTTAAACTTTTCATACTTTTAAACTTTTCATACTTTTAAACTTTTCATACTTTTAAACTTTTCATACTTTAAACTTTTCATACTTTTAAACTTTTCATACTTTTAAACTTTTCATACTTTAAACTTTTCATACTTTAAACTTTTCATACTTTTAAACTTTTCATACTTTTAAACTTCTCATACTTTAAACTTTTCATACTTTAAACTTTTCATACTTTTAAACTTCTCATACTTTAAACTTCTCATACTTTAAACTTCTCATACTTTAAACTTCTCATACTTTAAACTTCTCATACTTTAAACTTCTCATACTTTAAACTTCTCATACTTTAAACTTTTCATACTTTAAACTTCTCATACTTTAAACTTCTCATACTTTAAACTTCTCATACTTTAAACTTCTCATACTTTAAACTTCTCATACTTTAAACTTACATATCTCATTCTCTTTTCAAGGCAATAGAATGTAATTACCCTGGGCACTAGACCATAGTTCTTTTAAATAGTGTGTTTTAAGATTATTATAAATGCCTGTAGGACTTAGCTATGCTCCCATAAATATGTTTGACAATGTGCATGTTAATGCTTAAACCAAATGCCTCATTATAAGCAGACTGCCTGTCTACTGCAAAGCCCACACAACCATACGACAGAAGGTTCTAACCCATTCTTCCCTTCCCTAACTCATTGTCCTAACATGGGTGTGAAGCATAAAATAATTAAAATGCATTAAAATAATTCCAAAGTTGGGTAAACTCATTATTTCCGATGTAGACTGCTAAAAAGGATAATTTTTATGCTTCCATCTAGCACTGCTTATACTTAGTAGTTCACACCTTCAAATAAGTAATGTCCAAACTGTTTAATTTTTGTGAACATAAGACCTTAAGGTGCCCATATATGCAGGCATTTACATCCCACACAGCTCCAGTGAGTGCACTGATGAAGAACATTCACAATATTTTGTGTTTTAAAATAAAATTGGGAGAAATGAGGAAAAGTTTTGTTAAAAACCCCTTACAGAGAGTCAGAGAATTGTCAGGGTTGGAAGGGACCCCAAGGATCATTCAGTTCCAACCCCCCTGCCATGGGCAGGGGCACTTCACACTAGATGCTGTCTTCTGTACAATCTGTGTTTCACACAAATGTCAGTGATGATTTTTGGGTTTGATTCCCCTCCCCAGGAAACCATTTTTCATTAAGATTCCATCAATTTAATCTCTGGCCAGTGGAATAGATGTTAGAAATCTGATCATGAATTGCTTGGCTGCATGCCGCAATTATCACAAGGAGTGAACACCACAAACCCATTTTTGATGTAATTTGAGTTCTCCACCTAAATTAGTGCAACTGAGCAGTCAAAGAAATTGTCCTACCTGCACAAAGCTGGAAGCTCTGATAAGGTGTGGGTAAATTAAAGTAGGTAGCCATGAACTTAACTGGGAAAATATCATGTAGTCATCCTTAGTGCTGTGTTCTGATTCCCTACTTTGAGCTTTTGGGACACCTAAATGTTGTTTCAGTTGGAATTTAGGTGGATTGGGAGGCTACTTGCTAAAAGGGGTGCTGAGCTGCAAATACCCAACTGACCACTACTTTTGTGTTCAGGGAAATGAGATCTAGTTTACATGCAGTTTAAGTGAGAGATTATATTGGGGAAAAGTAAATTACCTCATTACCCTTTCCTTGTAAGTATAGCATCTCTGGCCAACCTGATCTAGTGTGAGGAGTCCCTGCCCATGGCAGGGGGGTTGGAACTGGATGATCCTTGTGGTCCCTTCCAACCCTGACTGATTCTATGATCTCAAAACCTGTCTATTTTATATTACTCTGTATGCTTGAAAGAAAGCAGGACCTCAGACCCATTTTCAGAGAGTAAGATAGACACAGCGAGCTGGCATCTTCTTTAAACAAGCTGGAAACAATTGTAGTAGTGCTGATAAAATTCTCTTCTAGATAAAGGAAATTAAAAGAAGACTTGGAGACTCCATAATGGCATGAAAGTAACTTTTAGACGTCTGGGTGTGACAGAGATGATTAAAATAAGAAAGAAAAATCTTAGGAAGCATCCAAACAAACAAACAAAACTGAAAAGAGAGAAGTAAAAAAAAACCATCCTTTGAGTTTGGATTGTTTTTTGGAAAACAAGTTGCCCCTCAAATGAGCTGCAATGAAATTAGAAAGAAGTCTTAACATTCAATACAGTTTTAAGTGATTTATAGCTGGCCAGCTCCGGTGACCTGAAGGACAAAAGGTAGCATATGTCTATTTATTACTGGTGATGACTCAGAAAGAAGAGATATCATTTTTCTGACTCTCATAATGAACAAATGATATTGGAGAGGAAAAAAAACCTATGTGAGTCAATTCAGCTTAAGTTCCCAACTGTAAGTCTTGGCACTGAAGATGAAAAGCAAGGTTACTTAAAGCCCTCCTGAATGATCTAGTTTAGCTGATGTTGAAGAACTTGATTCCTGGGATGGGGAGGAGCAGGGAAAAGATAATAATACCAGCTGATCTGTGACACATTTGGTGGTGTTACTATTGCTGTTGTTGTTACTTTTCATTTTTTCATCTGTGGGTTTGGAAATATTGGATTCAGAATCTGTAATATTAAGTTCTCAGTCAGCCATGGGAATGAGCTGTCTGGTTCACAGCTGAGAGAGAAGAAAATGGAAAGACATGCCAATTGAGTTTACAGCACAAATGTTGCACTGCGATTTATAGTCTTGATTTGCCCAGACACCAACAAGGAATTCCAGGATAAGTTCACATGGCATGACGTGAATTGTCTGAGGCATATTCTTTGAAGGAGTCAAGAGCTGTCCCTCCCACTCAGCAGCCACTGTGTAACCCTGGAATCAAATTGCAGAAGACAGTGAAAGAAAACGATCTGCTAGACTTCCATTTATGATGGATAAATATGAATGTTAACTTCAAGACATTAAAAAACACAAACATATCAAGAAGACGTAGCTCAGCCTTTGAATAATATTGTGCAAGATGGAACAAGGAATATGTTCTACTGAATGATTTGAATTCAAGTATTTCAGATAGGTAATGTTTTTACTGAATACAGTTCCAAGAGAGTTATGAATTATTTACTGTGCTTTCTTAATAAATACTTGAAAATATTCAGCCAGCACTGCATCCAGTTCTGGTGGCCTCAGCATAAGATGGGCATGGAACAGTTGGAGAGGGTTTGAAGGAAGGTCATGAAGATGATCAGTATCTCCCCTATTGGAGAGGCTGGGAGCCTTGAGGGATGTTCAGCCTGGAAAAGAGAAGGCTCTGGGGACACTGTAGAGCAGCCTTCCACTACCTGAAGAGGGCTTCAGGAAAGTTGGGAAGTGACTTTTCTACAAGGGCTTGTAGTGACAGGATGAGAAGAAATGGATTGAAGCTTGAGGAATGTAGATTTAGGCTGGAGATTAGGAAGAAATTCTTTACAATCAGGGTGGTGAGACACTGGAACAGGTTGCCCAGAGAGGTAGTGGATGTCCCCTCCCTGGAGGTGTCCAAGGCCAGGTTGGATGAGGTCTTGAGCCATGTGGTTGAAGGGAGGGTGTCCAGCACTGCTTTTCATATCATTCATGTTCCTTATCCATAAAAGCTTGCCCTTTTTTTCCCCACTTCACCTAAAACCACAAATTAGCTTCATCAAAACAAAGTGTGGTTTTTTCTCCTTTAAATAAAAAGTAGCTATTGCTGCTTTTCACATGAAAGTTTACACCTAGAGGTCAACACCTCAAATAACTGAAAGCCATGTATGATGAGGTAAGAGAAATACCAAAAGTACAGCATGAATTCTTCAGTGCCTTCACAGCTGTTCTGAGAAATAGACTAAAAATTTAATCAGTGGCAATACTAAGGTTCATCAGGAGCATATAATTCAGGTTTTCATAAGTTGATAATGAAAATAACAGTATTTGGGTGTTTTCCAATAAAATTTCCAGCTGCTGGGAGTCTAATACTGCATGGGATTTTTGGAGTCTCTTATTTTTAGCTCTGAGAGCAATAAGGAAAGGTTCATAACATGAACTCTACAGAATTAATTACAGTAAGATCAGCGACACCTTTGCCATTCCCCTCTCCCTCCTCATAATTATTAATCAGCTGAATTTTAATCCAGCCTCTAGAAGTCGAACTTATGTTTTTTCTTTGATTTATTTATTTTTTTTTAAATGCTGGGCAATGCAGAATTACCTTTTATACTTTCATTCTTGCAATTATTTCCTCACAGAAAATATTCCACCTGTTCTGCTGTTGCAGCAGAACAAGAATCCTCATTGCTTGGTGGGAGAAACACCATCAAGGTGTCTCCGGAAGTTCAATGCCTCACAGAGCCCTCATCAGAATAGAAGTTATTGCCTTTCTCAAGTCTCCAGAGGTCACCTGCTTTAATGACTACCACTTCAGCATCAATAGACTTATTAGACTGTAGACTAATAGACCTGCAAGCTGCCCCCCACAGCAGCTTAAAACTCCCTTCACTTGCAGAGCTTAACCTCCTCTGCCTGCCCCCTCCCATCCCATTATTTCTCTGGGAAATACCTGCAAAAAGTTATCCTTTAAGAGGAAGAAAAACCAACTCCAGTGTTGCTTTGAAGGAGAAACAAGGGATATGCATATAAAAGCAAGAATTAATGACTCTATCAAAGATAATGAGGTAGATTCTTCACTGCTTAGCTTGTTGTGGAGTTATTTACAGCCCTGCAAGCAGGTATAAAATGCTACCAACTCAAAATTATAGTGTCTATATGTAATTTGAGCTCAGTTTGTAAATGACTGCACAATAATGCCTGACAATGGAAAATAAAACAGGCTACCAATTTCCACTGCTGTCATCACACTCTTTCAGAGATTCACTACTCTGGAAAATATGTAATTCTTTTCATAACTGCAAACCACTGAAAAGCAAGCAAATATCAAATCATATTAAAAATGATCTGGAGAGCAAAAATCAAATCTCACAATAGTCAAGAATGTGAGGAAGAACACTTTTCCTTATTGCAGGTCCTCCAAAAGAACTTTAGAACAGATTGCATTCATGTTGTTTTTTTTTTTTTTTCTCCTACAGGATTCATGATTTTTATTATTATTATTTTTTAAATTATTAATTCTAATGCTTATCAGTAATTTTTCCTCCTTAATCTATCTGGGCATGTTTCTAATCTATGCAAATATGATTGCACTTCCAATTTGCATAAGCATGTCATTTCCCATTTCAGAGTTCCAGGAGAGTGAACAGGTTCTACGTGCATGTTATTAGTATTTTTTCAAACACTTGCATTGCCCAAACACCTCCATGTCCCCTGTTTGCTCTGTGCTGTAATATAAACATGATTCTGGGTGCATACCACTGAGTTTTGGAATTTGCAGTAAACATTTTAAAGCCAAGAATTTTCCCAGGTATATTACATCAGAGTTTTCTAGAACTCTGTTCATTACATTATAGTTTAATCAATAGTTTAATTGATCTCTCTGGTGTTACTTTTTTGTTCTGATTCTGCTCCATTGGATGTTTGGACACATTGAGGCTTTATTAGTATGAATTAGGTTGATAATAGCTATACTTGCCTAGACCATCTCTAGAATGGGGAGGATGAAGTCAGGTGGTTTAAAATTAGAATGTTAGGGGTTGGAAGGGACCTCCAGTGATCATCATGTCCAACTGCCCTTCCAAAGTAGGATCACCTAGGGTAGGTCACACAGGAATGCATCCAGGCAGGTTTTGAAAGTCTCCAGAGAAGGAGACTCCACAACCTCTCTGGGCAGCCTGTTTCAGTGTTCCATCACCCTCACCATACAGAAGTGTCTCCTTGTGTTGAGGTGGAACTTCCTATGTTCCAGCTTGTACGTGTTGTTCCTTGTCCTAGCACTGGGCATGACAGAAAAGAGCCTGGCACCTTCATCATGACACCCACCTCTCAGGCATAAATCCAGCAATAAAAAAAGGTAAGATTTTTATTTCTCCTCCAATCCCATCTCAACCATCTACCTAACAATCTAGCAACAACTTCTGTGCATGCATCCCTGAAAACTGTGCAATATTTAGCTAACCATCACAAGTCCTCAAAAGTCCTCCACTTTTCACAGAATGGTAGGGGTTGGAAGGGGCCTCTGAAGATCCAATCCTTCTGCCAGAGCAGGATCACCTGAGGCAGATCAGATAGGAACAGATATAGGCAGGCCTTGAAAGTCTCCAGAGAAGGAGACTCCAGCACCTCTCTGGCCAGCCTGTTCCAGTGCTCTGCCACCCTCAAAGTTCCTTCTCATGTTTAGATGGAACTTCCTTCTCATGATTAGACTTCAAAACAAAGTTCCTTCTCATGTTGGATGGGACTTCCTAAGTGCAAGTTAACAGTCCAGTGAAATGCATAGATATAAGAAAAGAAGTTACTGAAGATCCACCACTGGCAATGATTAAAAAAATCAAAGTATAACCTGGAAGGCAGCTAAGTAAGGGCTGATTCTGATCCTGCTCTGGGGTCCTCAGAGCACAGAGTCAAAATTAATTTCTCAGAATCTAGTAGTGAATTTGTTGTAGAAGCTGAACGCTTTCCTTTTTGCAGTGCCTGGCTTTACAGTCAGTGCTAATCACATACTCTATCCATCACTCCATGCAGGCACCATTGTGCTTCTATTGCTTAGTAGTGAAATTAAAATCAATGGCCTTTTGCTTGTGAGTTGTGAGGGAGTTTTTGCACATGTTTTCTTTGCTAGCCTCCTCTGTTAGCTGCTGTTTTTTTCCAGTGAGCTTATGATTTGACCACAGGGGCAGTATTAGACAAGTGAGAGGGTTTATAAAGACTGTGTAAGAAGGTGTAGAATGCTCACTGAAAGTTAGTGCACAGACATTTCATCATCTACAAAGCACAATTATCAGAGAAAAATGGTGAGTAGCAATAATCCTCTTCTTTACCTCCTTATCTCTTTTTTTTCCCCCTTTTTTCCTCTTTAATTGGTAATTCCTTCAGACAAAAACAAGACAGATGATGATAGAAACATTTGCCTTGGAATCCCCTCTTAAAGCCCAGAGCCTAAATGTCAGAGCAGCTGTAAAAACAAATCAAGGTCTTACATCTCTAGTGATGCCTGGCATCTGTTGTTTTGTTGTAACTCTTGCACTTATGAAATGCAATTAGGAGAAAACAATGTGGTGTCCTGGATTTTCCCAGTGTGATTACAGCATTAACAACAACATCATTCATTGCATGCTGTTGATTACAATAATTTTTGTGTTAGCTTCTTACTTGATATATGCATATATAATGGAGTATAAACTGTTATTTGCATTGCTATTATTATTTGTTGTTCTTGCTTTGTCATTATTTTATTATCATTATTTTATTATCATTATTTTATTATCATTATTTTATTATCATTATTTTATTATCATTATTTTATTATCATTATTGTTATTGTTAGCATTATTATTGTTAGCATTATTATTATTACAGCCTAGTGCAATCAACTGCATGATATTTCAGCCAGCCTTGTAGTTACATTTGTCTACATGAACCATAAGCATGTGTGAAAGCAAAGTTTTTGACTATTTGTGGTACTTGTGGTTAATAGTGTTATTTGGATTACTAAAATGAAGTACAAATGTGTCTGCAGAATCCAGGCCTTAGTAAGCTACAAGTGTACCAGAAGTAGAGGATATGGATCCAGTCAAATATGCACATTTTGATATTGAATCAAAGAATTGTCAAGGTTGGAAGGGACTCCAAGGATCATCTACTTCCAACCCCCTGCCAGGGGCAGGGACACCTCACACTACAGCAGGTTGCCCACAGCCACATCCAGCCTGGCTGCACAAAACTCCAGGGATGAGGCTTCCACCACCTCCCTGGGCAACCTGTGCCAGTGTCTCACCACCCTCATGGGGAAGAATTTCTTCCTAACATCCAATCTCAATCTACCTACTTTTAATTTTGCTCCATCCCCCCCAGTTCTATCATTACCTGACACCCTAAGAAGTCCCACCCCAGCCTTCTTGTAGCCCCCTTCAGATACTGGAAGGCCACAAGAAGGTCACCTCAGAGCCTTCTCTTCTCCAGACTGAACAGCCCCAACTCTCTCAGTCTGCCTTCACAGGAGAGGTGCTCCAGCCCTCTGTATATAAATATATCCAATTTTCTTCAATGATTCCATATTTATAGAATATCAAATCAATCTGTGCTTCTCTCAGGCTGTCACTAATCATGTACACCTTAGTATTATCAATATGATAACGTTTCCTCCAAGGCTGTTAATAAACACAACATTATCTTAGGGCATCAAATTTTCATTATAGTCATATCACCTCCACATCAGCTTATGTAAAGGATTAGTGAGTGACTGGTATTTAAACTGGCAGCTGACCAGTTCACCAGATGGCAGAACTCCTGGCTATACAGAGAGAAATACTGCACTGGAGAATGTTAATTGGGGTTTAAGAACACGAGGTATCTCTGAGGTGCAATAATTCCTCTAAAGGGTAGTTTTAAAATGTTAAGGGTCACATTCTGCTCTTATTTCCACAGGTGCCAGACAAGAGTGGTTTTACTGAATTCAGCACATTTGCTTCATGTTTACACCACAGGCTCATAGGATGTTAGGGGTTGGAAAGTACCTCTGAAGATCATCAAGTCTAACCCCCCTGCCAGAGCAGGACCAGAGAATCCAGCACAGGTCACACAGGAACACATCCAGATGGGGCTTGAAAGGCTCCAGAGAAGGAGACTCCACAACCTCTCTGGGCAGCCTGTTCCAGTGCTCTGTGACCCTCCCAGTGAAGAAGTTCCTCCTCATGTTGAAGTGGAACCTCCTGTGCTGGAGTTTCTATCCATTGCCTCTTGTCCTATCCCAGGGTGCAACTGAGCAGAGGCTGACCCCTCCTCAACAGCATCAAAGGAAACCATGAATAAATCTGCAGTGTTGTTTCAGTTTAAAAGGAAGGTTTTTTTCAGCCAATCTCTACCACCACATTTGTGATATTTTGGCTGACCTCATATAACTTTCATATATATCTTCATACTGAAATTGTGGATGGTGGAGTGGGATGAATTCTGAGAGGAAAAAAAAAACAAAAAAGAAGAAAGATTTTATTTGAGAACCTTAATAAAATGTATATTATTTTGCAGTCCAATAGCTAAGCAAGCTGTTGAAAACAATTTATTGTTACTGCAGGAATTCCTAATGTGGAATTTATATTCCCTCACTGTATATCTAAAATATCTAAGCATATGCTCAGTTAGCAGCTTAAAAATAATACTTTTAAACTGGTCATTTGAAAAACTAATTAAATAGTTCATGAAAGCTTTCAACACCTGAGGAACTAGATTAAAAAAAAGCGCTGATTATTATTTGTTCTTTTGTACTATTTGAGACAAAATTGGCAGGCTTCAAAGCATTGCACTCTCAATTCTTTAGGCAGAGGTGCACACAGAGGGAATAGAAACTGTGATTAGTTCTCAGCCCCTCCACTGCCACTTATTTTGTTATTTCAGATGGTAGGAGGTATTTCCAGCATTCATAAAGCTGTTTTCAGCTTCATATTTTCTCCTTTTCATAATGTTCCAGTCACTTGCCATCATATTCTTGATATTTCAAGCTGTAAGCTGAAGATCAGCAAACCGACATCCCCTGCTGCAGGTGAGCTGCAGTCCTTTGAGGTAATTCACACCCAAAATTACACTATTCCCAAGGTCAGTGGTTAGGTTTACTGAGAAACCATGGCACTTAGCTATCAGTTTGAAAAGACTGTATTTGAAATGTGTAATGAGAAAAGAACACAGCGCATGAAGTGGATGGAGGAGATTCTGCTTGCTCACAGAGTTTGGGGGTGCAATACAGTCACATAAAATGGCATTGCTCTGTGTGTCTCTGTATATATAATAACCTTAGGAATCACACTACATTAGATTAGAGGTTGGAAGGGACCTCAAGAGATCATTGAGTCCAACCCCCCCTGCCAATGCAGAATCACTTAGGGTAGTCTGCACAGGAGTGCATCCAGGTGGGTTTGGAATGCATCCAGGGAAGGAGACTCCACAACCCCCCTGGGCAGCCTGCTCCAGGGCTCTGTCACCCTCACTGGAAAGAAGTTTCTCCTCATGTTGAGCTGCAATCTTCCATGTTCAAGTTTGAACCTGTTGTTTCTTGTCTTACTACTGTGCACCACCAGAAAGAGCCTGGCCCTCTCCCCTTGACACCCAGCCCTCAGCTATTGATAGACATTGATCAGATCCCCTCTCAGCCTTCTCTTCTCCAGACTAAACAGCCCCAGGGCTCTCAGTCTCTCTTCACAGGGGAGATGCTCGAGTCCCCTGATCATCCTTGTGACTCCCATTGGATTCTCTCCAGCAGGTCTCTATCTCTCTTGAACTGGGGACCCCAATGTCCCTTGTTCATCTCTGTTCCTGTTAGCTGGGAAAAAAAAAATAAAATTATTTCTTTAATTGCATCTATTTGAAAGAAAGGAGGAAGAACTGAAAATAACTTTAAAATCCTGCATCTGAAGATGCTCCCCAGAGCAGTATCTTGTTGGCAGATACTGTGAATAAGATGATCTCCAGGGACAGCATAGGGAAATTCTGATATTGCAAGTGTATTTAGTGGATTAATGGTTAATTTCCAGCTGTAGAATGAACTGGGTTCTGCTGATTTACAGCATCTTCAAAGAAGTACTCAGAATCCAAATGACACTCTGTAGTGATTGGGATATATTGTGTGTTGTGAAGATGTCATCCCTCTTGTCATTTGTTTTGAGCTAATTAATAAGGTGGGACAATTTACTGATATGTAGTACTAAGTAACTGAAAAGCTCTACCAAATAATGTTTGCAAAACTTTGTCTTCTACCCAAGTTCTCAGTTATATAATAGAATACAGCAGAACAGAGAGTCTAATTCCTCATTTTAATCCTTGAAAATCCATAATAAGGAGACATGCATAATTTGTAGGGTATCAGATGCTTTTTTTATGCTAAGTATGCTGCTTTCTTTCTGTTTTTATCAGAGCAAAAAGACCCAAAGAAGCTCTTGCCAGTTTGCCATTAAGCTGAGATTAGATGTTTGCTGTGGGCAGTGGTTGAAAACCAGCCAAAGAAGATCCAAAATGGTGAGCTCTGGCCTGCTGCAGTGGGTTTTGTGTCATCTTATTTTCTGCAGAAGGATAGTGCAAGCAACCTGATGCTGACACCAAGAAGCAGCACAGAATTGTCAGGGTTGGAAGGGACCTGAAGGACCATCTAGATCCGTGGGCAGGGACACTTTCCACTAGGTCAAGGTGCTGAGAGCCCCATCCAGCCTGGCCTTCAAAAATTCCAGGGAAGCTTCCAGAGAAGCCAGATGGAACTGTTCAGAGGACTAGGCATCTTTTCCCAGAGCTGCCTCAGTCTGTTTTGGGAAAGGTCTATCTCATCCAACACATCTGCTCTGCTTCTCTTGCTTGTGCCTGTTCTCCCTATCTAAGCATGTAATCAGCAATATTTGTTGCATGGTTGTCTTACTGCTTCTGTTCAGAGTCAGTGCATGCCTGCATTACACACTGATGGTCCGGCTTCAAATCCCAGTGGTGGGCTCCTGGCCTTTATGGTGTCAACTAACACAAATGTCTGTCTGTCCTTTTCCCTCCCTATATACCTAACTCTTGCTGTCAGTGTCAGTGTTGTGAACTTCAGAGATGGGACAGCAGCAGTTTGCTTAAGGATGGAGTCTTGAGACTTTGGGCCAGAGCCCTGAGGGGTGTTCAGCTATCTCATGGAATTGATTTTAGTCCCTGAACACATGAGATGTTCTTGTTTGGACTTTCTCATGACACCATATAGAAACAGTTTCAATAACATCAGGAAATAATAAAATTATGAATAGTCCTGATAGCTCTTGAATGCTTGCAAAGAGCCAGTGCCAAAGCAGCTAATACTGCTAAATCTCTTCTGCGCTAGCTGCAACTCTGCTCCTAATAACCAAAGGCACAATTAGCATCAGTACCTGTTTCATACATCCAAAACCTTGAAAGCAAATAAGCAAGCAAGGGAAGAACTCCACATTATACAAAGATTGATGATCCTGGCAATATTAGCAACCTGACATTATCAAAGTCTTTTACTTCCATTCCCTAGACTAACTGAACAACAGCTTTTAACTCAGTTGTCAGCTCATAATCTAACATAAAACCTGATCACTAATCTCCTATGTGCTTGCAACAGTGATGCCAAGCAGACAACACACTTGGCTGCTATATCCCCCATTAAGCTGGGCAGTTACTGTACCTCAGCATTGCTAAATCCTCTGGAAATGCTTGGAATTAGGGGCTGCAGATGGAAGCTGAAGTGCAAATTCTCCCACCGTCCCAGGGCTGGTCTCAGAGCACATAGAGCCTTGCCTTTTCAGCAAGCAAAGGGGAATGAAGCTTTGCTTTTCTCTGAAGGAAATGTAAAGAAGCATTTTCTGTGCCTGTGTTGGCATCCCTTGGGTAAGAGATTCCTCTGTGTGTGTGTTTATGTGGTGTCAATAACTCTTCAATGCTGAATGACAGCTGATTAATGACAGCAATTAGCAATCACTTTGCATCAATTACTGCTATAACCACAAAGTATGGCCAGTGCTAGTAACCATCAAATTGCATATCTCATGCTCTTTAAGTTCCTTTTGGCCATCACCCAAAACAAAGCTGTGAGTCTTCCAGCAACCAGAATGTGAAAGCAAACCCAAACAGTGATTTAGAAACACCACAATTCCGTTTATCATTCCAAAGTAGTGGAATATATTGGGGACTGCACTAAGGATATATAATGGGGCCATATTTCTTCAAGAAGCTACTCAAGAAAATAGGAGAACACAAAAGCATTGTGTGGTAAACACAAAAATTGCCCCTTTTTTTTTTTTTTTTTTTTGGTGAAAGTGATGGCCAGACCTCTACCAGCTACAACCCTAAAGACTCTGGCTTTGCAATTGATTTAGGAAGCTGATGCAATGTGCAGTTTTGCCCCATATTGCAGAAGTATCCTACTGAATTCTTGTCTCCCTTTAAGGAGTGAGACAGGCTCTCTTAGCTCTTCTCAAAGGAACACTCCACATCAGGATTGGATAGAATTGGAAAGTTTAAATGGCAAATGCTATTCATAGGCTACATGCCGCAGTGGAAAGCATATAGAATACAAAGAAATTCATAGGGCCATGGTCCTCCAAAACCACCTCAGGCCAAAACTTCCATAGAGCTCCCTCCAAACCTGCCAGAATCCCAGCCCTGACTGCCTCTCTGCACCTCCCCATACTCAAGTGACACAGTTACCAATTCAGCTCACCAACTGAGCTCCAGGCTCAAATTGGCAGCATGAACAAGGCTGAACCAGGCCACACTCCCCTGCACCAAACCTGAGATAAGGCTCCATGCATCCAGCCAGGAGCAGAGAGGGAGGGAAAAGGGGCAGGAACAGCTTCTGCTCTCCCCTTGTAAATGGGAGATGCAGGCATCAGGGGAATGAAATAACAAAAATATTACACTTCCTGGTCCACCCCTGGACCTCTCAGATCCTCCTGGAAGGCTTCTCTTTGGATTCTTAAAGGCACCCAACTTCAAACCATGACAATTACATTAAATAGATTAATGGCAATACATTAAGGATGCACTGGGCTAAAAGAACTAGATACCAATCTGTCTAGAGAGTTGGAACAGACCCTTTTGAAGCCTTGCATTGTTTATCCAGCATGTATTTGTACATCACTTGGTGGTTATTATATTGCTGCTCATGGTGAGAAGTTCAAACATCAATAAGTAATTTACAGCTGGCACCTTGGTCCTCCTAGGGAAGAGACACAGGACCAGGCCTGGTCTCCTGGTTTGAATAGCAAACAATGGCTTCATTTCACTGCATCTTTAGAGCAGTGACGTTCTCTGGTTTATACCTGGGTTAACTCTGATGAAATGTACGTAAATGTAGATAAAATAGATAAATATAAGGTGCTTCATTTATCCACAGAGAGAGTGATTGCCCATTGGAATGTGCTGCCCAGGGAGGTGGTGAAGTTGCCATCACTGGAGATGTTCAAGAGAAGCCTGGATGAGGCACTTAGTGCCATGGTCTAGTTGATTGCTTAGGGCTGGGTGATAGGTTGGACTGGATGAGCTTGGAGGTCTCTTCCAACCTGGCTGATTCTGTGATTCTATGATTTCTCAACAGGAGATTGTTT
The DNA here is from genome assembly GCF_027791375.1 of Indicator indicator. Taxonomy (NCBI): domain Eukaryota; kingdom Metazoa; phylum Chordata; class Aves; order Piciformes; family Indicatoridae; genus Indicator; species Indicator indicator. The sequence continues at coordinate 4,352,735 of NC_072017.1, forward strand.
TCCCCGTGAATATCTTTGGGTATTTTTTATTCATCTCTTTAGCAACCTTTTTATGAGGTACAGAATCATAGAATCATTGAGGTTGGAAAAGACCTCCAAGATTGTCAAGTCCAACCATCAACCCACCACCACCCTGCCCACTAAACCACCTCCCAAAGTGCCAAGTCTGCAAGGTGTTTGAAGAGGAATAGAGGTTCCACCACCTCTCTGGGGAGTGGTTTCCAATGTGTGACCGCTCCTTCAGCGAAGACTTTTTTTCCTAATATCCAATCTAAACCACCAGGGATACGGAAGGAAAGGTCCACACTACCTATAAAGGACTTGGCTTCATGTTTTTCATTGAAGTGTTTATTGGCATTTCATAATATCATGGTAAATACATCAATATTTCACAATGTAATGATAAATATGTCCAGAGGGACCTTGACAGGCTGGAGAGGTGGGCACAAGCCACAAGCCAACCTCATGAGGTTCAACAAGACCAAGTGCAAGATCCTGCATCTGGGTTGAGGCAATCCCAAGCACAAATCCAGGCTGGGCAGGGACTGGCTGGAGAGCAGCCCTGGGCAGAGGGAATTGGGGTTGCTGGGGGATGAGAAGCTCAACAGGAGCCAGCAGTGAGCACTTGCAGCCCAGAAAGCCAACCAGAGCCTGGGCTGCAGCAAGAGAAGTGTGGCCAGCAGGGCAAGGGAGGTGATTCTCCCCCTCTGCTCAGCTCTGGTGAGATCCCACCTGGAGTACTGCATCCAGTTCTGGAGCCTCTGTTACAAGAGGGATCTGGACATGCTGGAAGGTGTCCAGAGAAGGGCCACCAGGATGAGCAGAGGGCTGGAGCTCCTCTCCTATGAGGACAGACTGAAACTGTTGGGGCTGTTCAGTCTGGAGAAGAGAAGGCTCTGATGTGACCTTCTTGTGGCCTTCCAGGATCTGAAGGGGGCTACAAGAAAGCTGGGGAGGGACTTTTTAGGATATCAGGTAGTGACAGGACTGGGGGGAATGGAACAAAACTGGAAGTGGGGAGATTCAGGCTGGAAGTGAGGAAGAAGTTCTTCCCCATGAGAGTGGTGAGAGCCTGGAATGGGTTGTCCAGGGAGGTGGTTGAGGCCCCATCCCTGGAGGTGTTTGCAGCCAGGCTGGATGAGGCTCTGGGCAGCCTGATGTAGTGTGAGGTGTCCCTGCCCATGGCAGGGGGGTTGGAACTGGATGATCCTTGTGGTCCCTTCCAACCCTGACTGATTCTATAACTATATAAATGAAACAAGACTCATAAGGTTTCATGCAAGGATTGTAAATAGTGCTCCTTGAGGGTCTGCACTTACTTTATCACTGACAATCCTTCCTTGAAGGTAATAATGTGGATACAGGGATGCCAGCATGCAGAGTTCTGGGACTAGCTACTGGCAAAATTGCTGTTTACATATCAATCTTGAGTTTGGTTTAAACACTGCTGGTCAGACAGGGGGGAATTGTCCTAAGAGCTTAAGGCACAATAAATTGCTCCTGGTGTGTGTTAGATAAAATGAAGTCACTTTCAACAGGAATGCTTCACTTGAGAATTTTTGAGCATTGCTGCTCAGGAAGGTACAAGGTGTTGCCTTTGGAAAGAAAAGCTGCAGAAAGGTGTAATGTTTCTGCTGCAAGGCAAAGAATGTTGAAAGTGCTGGGATTCAGCTGGGGAGACTGCCACAGGCAAAAAAGGCAGCCTGATGCTTTCCATGCAGTTCTGACTTTGACAGATCTGTCACTAAGTTTCCTTCCCCCAACGTGAGAATGTTTATTGTGATTTCACTCAGTTACCTCAAGGCAGGTAGATTTTGCTTTCACTCCTCCAGCAGGCTGCTTAAACATTGTCATTCAGTCATCATTTTGGCTATGCTGTGATTCAGTTACATGAACATGGGAGTATAAACAGGCAACAAAATGCACTCTTTGAAGCTCTTTCTGTGGCAGATATTTTCCCTGTATGCTCCCTGCTGCCTGCACTGGTCAGCTGAGCTGGTGCATGCACGAGTCTGTAATTCATTGCAGGTGAAGGTTGGCAGCATAATAATGATGACTTGGAGCTAAACAAAAGCAATTGAAACCTGTGATTGTAACAGTTGTCACCAAAAAAAAAAACCAAAAACCATGCAAATTTGTCACAGTCCATATCACCAGTGCAAGTTTTTCAGCCTGCCATGTCTTGGGCTTCTATTGCTCTTCCCTCTGCTCTTCTCAGGACCACAGAATGTTTATAGCTCCATGTTCTAGTGTGAATTTTATCTCCTGACATGTACCCTCTGTGGTGATTTCTGTATTTGCTCTTACTGCATAATACAAAGAGTTGAACAGGTCACTGTGGGAGGACTTTCATGGATAAATAGTCATTAAAATCACAGGCTCACAGGATGTTAGGGGTTGGAAGGGACCTCTGAAGATCATCCAGTCCAACTCCCCTGCCAGAGCAGGACCAGAGAATCCAGTACAGGTCAAACAGGAATGCATCCTGGTGGGTTTGGAAAGTCTCCAGAGAAGGAGACTCCACAACCTCTCTGGGCCGCCTGTGCCAGTGCTCTGTGACCCTTACAGTGAAGAAGTTCCTGCTCATGCTGAGGTGGAACCTCCTGGGTTGTAGTTTCTATCCATTGCCCCTTGTCCTATCCCAGGGTGCAACTGAGCAGAGCCTGTCCCCTCCCTCCTGAGCCCCAGCTCTCAGGTATTTATAAATATTTATTAAATCCCCTCTCAGTCTTCTCTTCTCCAGACTGAACAGCCCCAGGGTTCTCAGCCTCTCCTCCCCAGGCAGTGCTCCAGCCCCTTCATCATCCTGGTAGCTCTCTGCTGGATTCTCTTCATAGATCCCTGTCTCTCTTGAACTGGGGAGCCCAAAACTGGATGTAATATTCCAGGTGAGGTCTCATGAGGGCAGAGTAGAGGGGGAGAAGAACCTCTCTGAGTTTGCTGCACACACTCCTTTTGATGCACCCCAGACTCCTCTTAATGCACCTCTTGATCCACTGCAGAAAAAGTCTCCCTGTAGCTTCAATACTGGACAGGGCAAAGCCACTAGAGCATGGCAGTGTTGTGTTGTTCCATGGCTTTGGTCCCCATGGATCCCACCTGAAATAGTCAGGTTCTGTAGGCCCTCACCTACATCATGAGTGAAGTCCTGCTGTGAAATACCCCTGGAACTTTTTTTTTTTCCTGTCTGAGCATAGGATTTACTGCTTCAGGTTTCAAATGTCAAAATCCAGCTTGCATGAGAGATCGCTCCCTAAACAATGTCACAAAGGATTGCAAAGCTCTTCAGGAGCTCTTCAGGAGAGGTGCCTTAGAGTCGTTCTGTGGTCTTTTAGTTATAAAAAGCTGCTCAAGAAAACATGGGGAATGGAGGATTCTGTTAGCTTAGCTGCTAAAGTGAAAAACTGGGAGGAAAAAAAAAAAGAGTTGAATTGCAAATAACAGAAAAGGACGGGAATTAATGCAGTTTGTTTGTTTACTTCTTTTCCCCTCTTTTCAAAACACGAAGGGAAAAAAAAAAAAAAGAGATCATCTTCCTCCTGGATCTGCCAGAAGTGTACTTAGCAAACAAAGTGAAATATTTGCTTTTCAATTATTTAATGTTTCCTATCTGTTTGGGTTTCTTCTTATTGTTTTGTTTTCTGTTTTGTTTTGTTCTGTTCTGTTTTCTGGTTGGTTGGTTGGTTAGCTTTGGTTTTTGGGTTTTTGGTTTTTTTTGTTGTTGTTGTTTAGTTTGGTTTCATTGTTATTTAACTAGATTTCTAAACTATGAACTGTGGTTAAGTGAAAGTGTTTGAGTGACTAAAATGTAAGCAAAAATAATTCCAATGTTTCATAGTGTCTTAGGCTGTGTCAATTGACCAAGTTAAATTTCAGTTCAGAATAACCTGGTGGTCTTCTATGAACAGGTGACAACATTAAGAGATGAGGGGCAAGCAACTGATGTCATTTACCTGGACCTGAGCAAAGCCTTCGACACTGTCCCACACCACATCCTGGTCTCCAAGCTGGTGACACATGGGTTTGATGGCTGGACCACAAGATGGATAAAGAACTGGCTTGATGGACACACCCAAAGAGTGGCTGTCAATGGCTCCATGTCCCAGTGGAGGCCAGGGACAAGCTGAGTCCCTCATGGATCAGTCCTGGGACCAGTCTTGTTCAACATCTTTGTCTGTGACATGGACAGAGGCATTGAGGGCACCCTCAGCAAGTTTGCTGATGACACCAAGCTGTGTGGTGCAGCAGACAGGCTGGAGGGAAGGGATCCATCCAGAGGGACCTGGACAGGCTGGAGAGGTGGGCACAAGCCAACCTCATGAGGTTCAATCCCAAGCACAAATCCAGGCTGGGCAGGGACTGGCTGGAAAGCAGCCTTGAGGAGAAGGTCTTGGGGGTGCTGGTGGACAAGAAGCTTACCATGAGCTGTCAATGTGCACTTGCAGCCCAGAAAGCCAACCAGAGCCTGAGCTGCAGCAAGAGAAGTGTGGCCAGCAGGTCAAGGGAGGTGATTCTCCCCCTCTGCTCTGCCCTGGTGAGACCCCACCTGGAGTACTGCATCCAGTTCTGGAGCCTCTATTACAAGAGGGATCTGGACATGCTGGAAGGTGTCCTGAGAAGGGCCACCAGGATGAGCAGAGGGCTGGAGCTCCTCTCCTGTGTGGACAGATTGAAAGATTTGGGGTTGTTCAGTCTGGAGAAGAGAAGGCTCCAAGGTGACATTTTTGTGGCTTTCCAGTATGTGAAGGGGGCTACAAGAAAGCTGGGAAAGGGACTTTTTAGGCTATCAGGGAGTGACAGGACTAGGGGGAATGAAACAAAGCTGGAAGTGGGGAGATTCAGACTGGATGTGAAGAAGTTCTTCCCCATGAGAGTGGTGAGAGCCTGGAATGGGTTGTGCAGGGAGGTGGTTGAGGCTCCATCCCTGGAGGTGTTTAAGGCCAGGCTGGATGAGGCTCTGGGCAGCCTGCTGTAGTGTGAGGTGTCCCTGGCCATGGCAGGGGGGTTGGAACTGGATAATCCTTGTGGTCCCTTCCAATCCTGCCTGATTCTATGATTCTAGAAACCTCTTTTCCTGTCTTGGCAAAACAATTTAATGGTGAACACTTTTTACTCAAGAGCATTAAGCAGAACTTGTAGTAAATGCTTTTTAATGCCAGTTTGAATGTGCAAAGCCCTGAATTTGTTCACACTCACTTTGTAGATGTTTATTTATTCTGATTTTATTTGTAAGATGGTTAGACTTGTGGCTGAAGGTTTTGAGGATTCTTGTCTGCTCCCTTACCCTCCATTTGCAGTACATCTGCTTCCTGCCATTATTGACTGAGTTTGAAAAGGAAGGAAGCTGAAATGCCAGAATTTATGGTGAGCCAGAAACTCCAATTTCTGCTCAGGTCTACTGATTTGCCTACATCTTTCTGAAGTTCTGCTGAAAATAAAGAGTAGTCACAGAAGAGGAGGTTAAGGGCTTTAATTTGAATTTCACAGAAATTTCAGGGCAGCTTTTATCCAAGGGCTGGAACACCTCTGCTATGAGGATAGGCTGAGGGAGCTGGGGTTGTTCAGCCTGGAGAAGAGCAGACTCAGGGAGGAGTGAAAGCTGCCTTCCAATACCTGTAGGGATCCTACAGGAAGGATGGAGAGGGACTTCTCCTAAGGGTGTCCAGCAATAGAACCAGGGGGAAGGGTTTGAAGTTGAGGGACAGTAGGTTTAGACTGAAAGTTCTTCAGTACAAGGATGGTGAGACTCTGGAATAGGCTGTCCAGGGAGGTTCTGGATGCCTATTTCCTGGGGGTGTTGAAGGACAGATTGGATGAGGACTTGAGCAGCTGTGTGTAGTTGAGAGGTGTCCCTGCCCATAGTGGGGAGGTTGAAGCAGATGATCTGTAAGGTCCCTTCCAACCTAAGCCATTCTGTGATTTATGCCTATATGTTTCCTGCCAGAATTCTCTCTCTCAGAACTACTTTTCTACTTTATAGTCTTTATTAAGAGCAAGAAGCCCAGTGCTAACCATTGCACTTGAGCATCTTTCTAAGGAACAAAAATGAAGCAAGGTGATTAATTCCTGTAAGGCTGCAGATCAATATGATAACTCTCCATGGTGTAGCTTCTGAAATCAACATTTTCCTTATTTTTACAAAGTATCATCACTGCAGAAGAGGTGCTCATGAAGTCAAAGAAAGCCTGCCAGCAGAAGCTGAAAAGATAACTTATTTGAGTGGCAGTGGAGGATGGTCATGGGAAGCTTTCAACAGGCAAGCAAACCTTAATTTAAACATGCTGTGCTGAGGCTGATGTTGCCCAAACCCTGTTTCAGCTCAGCTGCAGAGACTTAGCCTCAGCCTTTTTTTTTTTTCTTTTTTCTTTTTTTAAAGCACAGAAGAAATGAAGCCTTCATCTGTTGTGTGACCTGAATGTGTGCCAAGACCTGGAAACTGCTCCTGAGAATAAACAGGGGGGAAAGAAAGGTGAGTTCGAGCCAGAAGATTCATTTCTTCTGAAGAGGTTTTTCTTGAACTGTTTTCTCCTGATTCATGACCTGAGGAAGAATCACAAATGTCTTCATGGCTGACTGTAGAGGTCCAGCTGTTGTGTGTTAGCATTGTGACCTGAGTTTTCTGATTGATAAACCAGTAGAGGGAATGGTGGATGTGTGTGCAGTCAGCCCCCAATCATTCCTACCTAGCAGATGTATTCTGGGGAAATACTTTTGGTGTGAAAGATAAATGTGCATGTTTTGTAAATGAAGCTAAGGAGAATATCAAGTCTGAAATCTAACATATTACATTGGTAAACCTTTGCATTAAGCAGCCATTTCTGCAGAGGGGAAAAAGAAGAGGTCCTTATAGGAATTATAAGCTTATTTAGTCATTCTTTGTCAGTCTTTCCTGAACAGTCCTGGAAAACATTTCAGGGGTTTGTGTGATTCCGTTGATACCAAAATGAATAGTGTTGCCTGCTGTGGGGATACACAATCATGGCCAAAGAAAAGAGAACCTTCTCAGGAGACTTCAGCATTTGCTGCTGCCAAAAAGGTCTCACAGCTAATTGTTTTATTTTACATAATGGTGTGCTCAATATTCTCCTTCCAAACATGATGGTGAATCAGCTGGTCCCTCTGGTTTCTCCTGTGTCTTATCTGTATTTAACTACTACTCAGCTCTACCCTAAACCCAGTTTCTAGTCTGATCTTTCAGACTGATTTCCTAGCAGTTACCCTGGGAAAAGCAACCTGCCACTCTTTAAAATCTCTCTCTTCTGAGTTTTCTCAGCACTGCACCATCAGACCTGAGAGTCCAGATCTACCTCCAGCATTACCTGATTGACACAGAAACTGGATTTAGCTGGAAGTAAAAGTGACACACAGCTGATGTTGCCATCACCTTATTCATTCAACTTCATATCCTTACTGCAAGTCACTACATTTAAACACTAAAAAAAAGAAGGGTGAATATAAGTGGTTTGCACAATCCCAGTTCTCACTTGTATAAATTATCTTAAATAGCTTTAAAATCCACACTTAATCCACTTTTAATCACTTCTTCCAGAGGTTTACATTAACATTTACATTCTGGCAGTCAGTCTGTCTTAGGGTGGAAAAAATACAAAGTATAAATCCCATCCCCTCGGCTTGTTTCTCCTGGCATGTTGCTCCAATGTGCACCTCTGTGGAGGTTGCCATGGAGACTCCCATTTAAGAACATCTGTATTGGAGGAGAATTTCCAGCCTGGGAGTATGTGGTAACAGAGAGAGAGAAATAAAAGTAGGACCTGACCTTTAGATGGGAGCCAGGCAGGTCTGCTGGGCCAGGCTGGAAGTGGAAGGATGTTGCTTGCACAAGTGTTTAATTAACATATTTTAGTCACTGTCATTCTTCCCCAGCATTTTGTTTTCCTCTTCAGCTGTTTCATGAAACAAAATGTGTGTTAAATGATAACTCTTGCTGACCAAATGACCATGGTACTGTCCAATATGCACTCTTCCAACCTTAATTGAGACTAATGTGTGCTCTGCCCTCTGTCTGGGAATTGACTAATGCACTGCTCTGTAGAATTGACTTTATAGCTCTTTGTCTCTTGAGGATGCTCAGAAAACATTTGCCTGTTTCTAGTTTTGTACTTACAACAGCAGTCCTCCATGTTGTGTCTAACCTTTCTCTCACAGAACACTTTGGCAAAAAAAAAGGATCCAAGAACACAAAACTAAGGCAGGGGAAAAAAAAAAAAAAAACAGACAGATTAGTAGTAAACTACTACCTTAAAGGTAAATAACTTATAACAGCCTCTGGTTCAACATATCACAAGATTTAGTTTGAAGGCAAGACTTGTTTGATAATAATCTTTTCTTAGCAAATATTTTCAGAGATATACCTGGAAATTCTTTAATCTTTTTTTTTTTTTTTTTTTTGGTGTGGTTTTGTTTCAGTATTTTGCTTTGCAACTTAATATTCAGCAGGCTTTGTTCCACTTGGTAGATGATTGACAGAGTTTTGGGTTAACAACTGCTGTTTGCCAGAACATTGTTATGAAGAATGAGACAAGACTGAAAATTAGATAAACACCTCCCCCCACCACCAAAGCTAAATATCAGAGAAGTTGTTCATAAAAGTGATATGATTTCCCTGGTGTTGACTTCAGCCCACATTTGCCCTTCAGAAAGAGCAAAAATCAGGACCTAGGAAACTGCAGTCCAGTCAGCCTTACCTCTATCCCTGGAAAGATGATGGAACAGCTCATTCTGGAGGTCAGCTCTAATCATGGGGAGGAAAGGGAGGTTATTGGGTGAGGTCAGCATGGATTCCCCAGGGGGAAATCATGCCTTACCATTTTTGATAGCCTTCTGTGAAGGCATGACTGGTTGTGTAGATGAGGGGAGAGCAGTGGATATTGTCTGTCCTGACCCCAGTAAGCATTTTAATGCTGTCATCCATAACATCCTTATAAGGAGGCTTAGGAAATGTGGATTTAATGAGTGAGATGGGTTGAGAATTGGTTGAATGAGAGAGCTCAGAGGGTTGTGAGTCTCCTTCTCTGAAGGCTTTCAAGGCCTATGTGGATGCATTCCTGTGTGACCTGAGCTAGATTCTATGGTCTTGCTCTGGCAGGGGGGTTGGACTGGATGATCTCTTTGGGTCCCTTCCAACCCCTGACATCCTGTGTGTGTTGTCAGCGGTGCAGAGCCTAGTTAGAGACTCTGTAGCTAGTGGTGTTCCACAATGGTCAGTACTGGGTCCAGTCTTGTTCAACATTTTCACTGTAAGAAGGGATAGAGCGTACTCTCAGCAAGTTTGCTGATGATACAAAACTGAGAGGATTGGCTGATAGAAAATTGGGCTCTGCTGCTGTTCAGCAGACCTGAACAGGTTGGTGAGCTGGGAAGAGGTGAACCTCATGAAGTTCAAGGCTGAGTGTAAGGTCCTGCACTGAAGGAGGAATAGCCTCATTCACCAGTACAGGTTAAGGGTTGACCTGCTGGAAAGCAGCTCTGCAGAGAAGGACCTGGGTGTCCTGGTAGACAAGTTCACCATGAGGCAGCAATATGACCTTCAGACATCCCTTCCAATCCATTCTGTGATCCTATGATTCTCCAAAGCAAACCAGGTCCATACAAAGTCCTTCATGTGAGGGGCAGTTTTATTACTCTCATAAGAAAAAAAAAAAAATCAAAATGAGAGCAGACAGCAAATGCCTTAGCAAACTACACAGCCAACATTCAACTTCCATCAAACACCAGACCAATCTTCAACTCAGCAGATGTTCTTGCATTCCATCAGAATTGCTTACATGATAGTTCACAGTCACTAAAGAAATGGCAAATAGATTTGCTCTGGCAGGAATTTAAGGGTCAAGGCATTCAGTATTCTGTACACAGGCAGGCAGGATCTGGCAAGGTGGAGCACAGGGGAAAGAAAGGAAGCACTCCTGCTGTTTGGAGTGGAATTTCCCAAACACAAATGCCTTGGTCATCAATACTCTAAAAAGTTTTCTTTCATTGCCTCTATCAGTCAGGCTTCCTAGTCTAAGACTTGCAAACTATGAAGAAGTTCAGTGGCTACTAACTGAGGGTGAGTTCTGCAGATTTCTTGATAAGCAATGTATATGACCCCATCATATAGAACAGTATTTATAGGCACAGTAAGGCTGGCCCAGAAATTGTAGAATCATGGAATCATGGAATTGTTAGTGTTGGAAGGGACCTCAAGGATCAACTACTTCCAACCCCCTTTCATGGGCAGGGACACCTCACACTACAGCAGGTTGCTCACAGCCACATCCAGCCTGGCTGCAAAAACCTCCAGGGATGAGGCTTCCACCACCTCCCTGGGCAACCTGTGCCAGTGTCTCACCACCCTCATGGGGAAGAATTTCTTCCTAACATCCAATCTGAATCTACCCATTTCTACTTTTGCTCCATCCCCCCCAGTCCTATCATTACCCAACATCCTAATAGGTCCCTCCCCAGCTTTCTTCTAGTTGATAACATACTGGAATGTAATTTATGTTTCACTAGCTGAAGGAATCTGTGACTCCCTGAAATCTTTATTACCTGAATAGGTGTAAGAAAAATCTAAGTTTGCATTACAGCAGAGGTTATCAATCAGTCATTTTTATAATAAAGATATTTTGCTGCCTTTATTTTTATCAACTGCCAGTAAATGCAGTATTTAAATACTTATCAGGTGAATTAGATTGGATGATGATCAGAAACTTCAAGCAGGATTCTGCATCCCTTGTTTCCTTTATTTTAGCAGCCAGGGGTATTCTAGTTTTTGTTCTCACTAGAAAGATGCCTCTCATTTCTCTTTCTTTGCAGTTGTGGGAAATACTTAGTAGTGGGAGTCTTGGAGCTTAAAAAAAAAAAGCTTGATATCAGTTATTTGTGCCCTGTCATTGAATTAGATTCTGTTAGCAGGCATCAGTAGACTTTCCTCCATGGGAAGAAAATCTTTCCTGCTGTTTTGACAGGATTCACTCCTTGCAGCTGTGCAACCAAAGCATGGTAGAAAAGAAATAAATGAGAGAAAGCATATGTCAGATCTCATGGCTCCCTGGCTTCCTTGCATTGCTCTTCAAATCATATCAATCCAGTAATTAGCTGCTCTAACTTTTGCTGGCCTCAGCCTTGCATAAAATCTGGGAGAACTAGAAAAATCTTATAAGACTGTGTGTGGATTTTCAACACTGTCTATGTTTTTGAGACAAAACAATGATTAATCACATTGCTCCTTGAGATAATGGCAAGCAAAGAGTTGAGAGCAAAAAAAAAATATGAGCTCATGTGTGTTTCATGATACAGGGAAGCACAAACTCCTGCATGTTCTAGGAGTTCCTAAGGCTTGTAAATCATTTTAATGAATGTGCAGAGCTTTTAAATTAATTAAATCATTACATGGAGTGAAAAATACCCACAATAAAAAGCTCTGTTTGCAGACCTTCTTCCTGGCTGCTCATCTGCTTAGTTCAGTTTGCTCCACTAAGTATTCATATTTAATCCACTCCTTTCTCCAAGGGTAGTCTCAGAAGCCTTCCACCACTAATTTAAAGACTCCAAATCAAGCAGGAAAATAGATGAGGGGGAAAAATAATATTGACAAGAACTGTATAACCTAAGACAAACTGTAGTGTTTTTGAATAGTGTTTTTTGGCCATTGGGATGGGCTACCCAGGGAGGTGGTGGAGTCACTGAAGGTGTTTAAAATAAGCCTGGATGAGGCACGTAGTGCCATGGGTTAGTTGATCAGATGGTGTTGGGTGATAGGTTGGACTTGATCATCTTGAAGGTCTTTTCCCACCTGGTTAATTCTGTGGTTCTGTGAACAGGAGTAAAGCTTTTTTTATTCCCTCCCCCCCACCTCCCATGCTTACAGTGATACTCAAAAATTTAATTAATACTTTCAAAATATACATAAACATCCAGGGATTTGGATCCAGTGATCCAGAGGAACTGACTTTAAAATAGGTTGAAGGAATATGTAAATCAATACATACACTCAGCAACATCAATGCTCACTAAATTGGGTGCACAGCACTTAAAATGATGGCATTAATTGTAGATTGCACATGTAGATGATGATATGTAACACAAATCAGTCTGATAGTGAAAAAAGTATGTGTAATGCTTAGAGTCATAGAATTGTCAGGGTTGGAAGGGACCTCAAGGATCATTCAGTTCCAATCCCCCTGCCATGGGCAGGGACACCTCACACTACAGCAGGTTGCTCACAGCCACATCCAGCCTGGCTGCAAAAACTTCCAGGGATGAGGCTTCTACCACCTTCCTGGGCAACCTGTTCCTGTGCTCACCACCCTTAGGTGAGGAACTTCTTCCTAACATCCAATCTGAATCTACCCACTTCTAGTTTTGCTCCATTCCCCCCTAGTCCTATTGCTACCTGACACCATAAAAAGTCCTTCCCCTTTTTTGTAGGCCCTTTCAGATGTTGGAAGACCACAAGAAGGTCTCCTTGGAGCCTTCTCTTCTCCAGACTGAACAGCCCCAACTCTCTCAGTCTGCCCTCATAAGAGAGAGGCTCAAGGGAGACCTTATTGCTCTCTGCAAGTATGTGAAAGGAGGTTGGACTCTTCTCCCAGGCAACCAGTGGCAGAACAAGAGGACACAGTCCAAAGCTGTGCCAGGGGAAGTTTAGGCTTGAGGTGAGGAGAAAGTTCTTCAGAGAAAGAGTAATTGGCCATAGAATGTGCTACCCAGGGAGGTGGTGGAGTCACCATCCCTGGAGGTGTTCAAAAAAAGGATTGGATGTGGCACTTGGAGCCATGGTTTAGTTGTCAGGAGGTGTTGAGTAATAGGTTGGACTTGGTGATCTCAAAGGTCTTTTCCAACCTGGGTGATTCTGTAATTCTGTGAGAGGAGCTCCAGCCCTCTGATCATCCTCATGGCCCTTCTCTGGACATGTTCCAGCACTTTTGGAACATTGAAATCACACACAGCCGGGTGTTACAAATTAGATCAGAGGTTGTGCAAGAGTCCTTCAAAGTCTGTTGCAAATTTATGTGTAGTGAATATACACAAGACAGTGGTTGAAAGACTTACTGTGGTCACTAATCAATATAGCCAATATAATGGGGTTTTTAAGTGTATCACAATATTTGGGTATAAATTGTGTATTTTTTTTTCTATTGAAGGGGAGTTCCTAATTGATTTACACAACTTGTTGGGGAAAAGAAAACAACAATAACATTTCCACTCCTTATGTTTTTAATATCCAAATCAGGAGGTTTATAGTGGTTTGGGAAAGTAAGCACACACTGATGGGAGGAGGTGTCACTACGTGGAGACTAAGAGTAGATTCTATTGTTAATCATCATTATGTAACCTCCTATCCCTGCTTCTTCCTGTTCTTTCTTTTTAATCCACAAAACCTTTTTCAACTCACAATTCTTTACAATTTTACAACAATTTCTGAATACATTTCTTTTCATGCTGACAGTAAATAGAACCATTTGTATAGAAACAACTTGTTTTGTTAGGTTTTCTTTCATCAATACCAAAGAAAATTTATAATAAATAAGAAGGAGGAGGGAGGGAAAGGCAGAAAATAGTTTGGAACAAATGGATTTGACAGCAACTTAGTGAAAGAAAGGAAAAAGAGCAGTAACAGCAAAGCAGAGGGAATGTGAAGTGTTGGGAGGAGGCTGCAGAAATAGGCAGTATAAATGAGAACAAAATGGATCTGGAAGATTGAAAAGGAAATAAAGGCATTAGGAATACGTTTTCTGGCATGATCCATGAGTTTAACCATATTATAGGTGTAATAAATCCCCCAGCTGACAAGTCCTCATTATAAGATGGATATGATAAAATGCATAATAGTGATGAAAAGGAAAATGAGTTCATTGACTACTTCAACACACTGAAAGAAGGGAGAATTTACACCTCAGCTAGTAAGGATGAGGAATTGCTCAGCACCGGATTGCTTGCTGCAATTCATCAAAGCCAACATGTTTGCTGGGATGCAGAAATGTATTTGAAGTTCTTAGGTGGTGTCTTTATTTTCCATGCTATCCTTGAGGTTTTGAGTATTTCCAGTTATGAAACATCTTGTTTTCAATGCCTCTTAAAATCTTGTGCAGAGCTGGGGAGAGTGGAAAGAAAGGAAGAAGTGGGGAGGAGAGCAAAGGGAGAGAAGTGCTTGCCACAATTCCTAATAGACTGAAAACTCTCTTCCCTTAGCCAACATCTAAAGTGGGCTCACAGAGTTGTTTGCAAATTATATTATGGTGAATTAACTGAGAAGCTGATGAAGAAGTATATTCCCAGGATCACCTAGGGGTGATAATAGTATATCTCTTGTTAAGGACTTCAAGAGATCATCAGGTCCAACCCCCTGCCAGAGCAGGATCACTTAGGGTAGTCTGCACAGGAATGCATCCAGGTGGGTTTGGAAACCCTCCAGAGCAGGAAACTCCACAACCCCCCCCCGCTGGGCAGCCTGTTCCAGGGCTCTGTCACCCTCACTGGAAAGAAGTTTCTCCTCATGTTGAGCTGAAATCTTCTCTGTTCTACTTTGAACCCATTGTTCCTTGTCTTATCACTGAAAGGAGCCTGGCCCCCTCCACTTGACACCCACCCCTCACCTATTGATAGACATTGATCAGATCCCCTCTCAATCTTCTCTTTTCCAGACTAAACAGGGTATATAGAGGGCATTAAAGCACAGGAGTATATTTGACATCAACTTCATTCTGCTCAGTAAATTTAGTTGACTGCTCCATCACACGTGGATTACAAAATTAGAGTATCAGACCAGTAAAATTTAGACAAATGGATTAACAAATAGTCAATTGACTTCTCAAAAGTGGGGGATCACATTTGAACTGGACTAGGAGGAGCTAGAAGTAACAGGGAAACAAAAAAAAAAAAAAGAAAAAAAAAGCAGCAATGCTGGTTTAAAAATAGATGAAATGAAAGATGCATCTCTGGATTCAACAAAGAGATACTTAAAATATGGAGACCACATCTGGTATGTGTGTATTCAAAAAGCTGGAATTGAAATTAAGGCAAGGGAAATGGTGCATGAAAAAGACATAAGATCATTTTGAGATCTAAAGAAAATATAGCTCTCTGAGCTGCTCTATTTAGAGCACTAAAATTAAGACCATAAGTTGACTTGATCATGATACGTAAAACGTAGCTTTGCTAGATCAGGCATTAATTCTTTAGTGTTTTAAAACAACTCCAAAGATGGTTGGGAATTTAGTGAAACATACTGAAAATGGACCAGCTATATTGTTCTTATGACTGAATAGGAGTAGCTATCAGACCAAGCAAGCTGAATTTTCTCTCCTTGACTTTCTTCAGACTCAGACTCTTAGCCCTTGTGAAAACAGAAGTTGTTGGTCTCAGTGAAGGAGAAATGCTGAGAAATTCGAAGGTCCACTCAGACCAAGTGTTCTGATTAAACATTTTTTGGTCTAACTAAAATGTGAGTTTCCAATAATATTGCAGCACTAGAAGAAGTTTTCTGATAAACAGTTTTTGGTGTAACTAAAATGTGAGTTACCAATAATATTGCCAGCATTTGACTAAGTGTTCTGATAAACATTTTTTGGTCTAACTGAAATATGAGTTTGCAATAATACTGCCAGCATTAGACTAACTGTTCTGATAAACATTTTTTGGTGTAACTAAAATATGAGTTACCAATAATATTGCCAGCATTTGACTAAGTGTTCTGATAAACATTTTTTGGTCTAACTGAAATGTGAGTTACCAATAATATTGCCAGCATTTGACTAAGTGTTCTGATAAACATTTTTTGGTCTAACTGAAATATGAGTTTGCAATAATACTGCCAGCATTAGACTAACTGTTCTGATAAACATTTTTTGGTGTAACTAAAATATGAGTTACCAATAATATTGCCAGCATTTGACTAAGTGTTCTGATAAACATTTTTTGGTCTAACTGAAATATGAGTTTGCAATAATACTGCCAGCATTAGACTAAATGTTCTGATAAACATTTTTTGGTGTAACTAAAATATGAGTTACCAATAATATTGCCAGCATTTGACTAAGTGTTCTGATAAACATTTTTTGGTCTAACTGAAATATGAGTTTGCAATAATACTGCCAGCATTAGACTAAATGTTCTGATAAACATTTTTTGGTGTAGCTAAAATATGAGTTACCAATAATATTGCCAGCATTTGACTAAGTGTTCTGATAAACATTTTTTGGTGTAACTAAAATGTGAGTTACCAATAATATTGCCAGCATTTGACTAAGTGTTCTGATAAACATTTTTTGGTGTAACTAAAATGTGAGTTACCAATAATATTGCCAGCATTTGACTAAGTGTTCTGATAAACATTTTTTGGTGTAACTAAAATGTGAGTTACCAATAATATTGCCAGCATTTGACTAAGTGTTCTGATAAACATTTTTTGGTGTAACTAAAATGTGAGTTACCAATAATATTGCCAGCATTTGACTAAGTGTTCTGATAAACATTTTTTGGTGTAACTAAAATGTGAGTTACCAATAATATTGCCAGCATTTGACTAAGTGTTCTGATAAACATTTTTTGGTGTAACTAAAATGTGAGTTACCAATAATATTGCCAGCATTTGACTAAGTGTTCTGATAAACATTTTTTGGTGTAACTAAAATGTGAGTTACCAATAATATTGCCAGCATTTGACTAAGTGTTCTGATAAACATTTTTTGGTGTAACTAAAATGTGAGTTACCAATAATATTGCCAGCATTTGACTAAGTGTTCTGATAAACATTTTTTGGTCTAACTGAAATATGAGTTTTCAATAATATTGCCAGCATTTGACTAAGTGTTCTGATAAACATTTTTTGGTCTAACTGAAATATGAGTTTTCAATAATATTGCCAGCATTTGACTAAGTGTTCTGATAAACATTTTTTGGTCTAACTGAAATACGAGTTTTCAATAATATTGCCAGCATTTGACTAAGTGTTCTGATAAACATTTTTTGGTCTAACTGAAATATGAGTTTTCAATAATATTGCAGCACTAGAAGAAGTTTTCTGATAAACATTTTTTTGGTCTAACTAAAATATGAATTTGCAATAATATTGTCATCATTAGACCAAGAGTTCTGATAAACATTTTTTTGGTCTGACTAAAATATGAATTTGCAATAATATTGCCAGCATTAGACTAAATGTTCTGATAAACATTTTTTGGTCTAACTAAAATGTGAGTTTGCAATAATATTGCCAGCATCACTCAAACCAGCATAACAGAGAACAGAAAACTGCAGTTAATTCCTGCATCGAGTCCAACAACTTGCAGTTAAGATGCAGCACATACAGCACATTAGTAACCATTCCATTCCTGGGAAAGTCAGCAGTTTGATGACAGCCTTTTTGTCTGCTTCTAAATTGTGGAACTAAAGCACTTTCCCAGCTCCTGAGTTTCAGTGCATGCCAAATTGCTATCCCGTACCCATGGCAGGATCAGACATGGTCAGCAATCCTATGCCCTGAGCAGCCTCACAGCCCTGTGGCTGTCACCTCAGACAGGAGCAGCAAGGAATCTGCAGCATCAGCAGCAACTTGAATAATCAGGGATAAAGGTGGCAGCATGCCTGAACCAAAAGTTAGTTCAGTTTCTGCTTCCAAATCAGTTTACTTACAGTGGGGCAACTCTATCTTTGCTGTCCAGCCACTGCTTCTTGGTATCTTCAGTTGTCACTTGGTTGGTCACTGACTGTTGGTGTGAATCTTCATAGGAAAAATATGGAAGCAGACACACACACAGATCAGACACAGAATGTTAGGGGATGGAAGGGACCTTGAAAGATCATCCAGACCAACCCCTTGCCAGAGCAGGATCACCTATACCTGATCAGATCATCAAATGGTTCAGGCTGGAAGGGACCTCCAGAGGTCATCCAGTCTGACCTCCCTGCAGTCAGCAGGGACATCCCCAACTAGATCAGGTTGCCCAGGGATTCGTTGAGCCTCACCTTGAATATCTCCAGGGAAGGGACCTCAGCCACCTCCCTGGGCAACCTGTTCCAGTGTTCCACCACCCTCATAGTGAAGAACTTCATCCTGATATCCAATCTAAATCTGCCCTTCTCTAGTTTGACACTATTGGCCTTTGTTCTGTCACTGCAGGTCCTTGCAAACAGTGTCTCTCCATCCTTCCTGCAGACTCTCTTCAGGTCCTGGCAGGCTGCTATTAGGTCTCCCCAGAACCTTCTCCAGGCTGAACACCCTCAGCTCCCTCAGCCTGTCCTCGTAGCAGAAGTGCTCCAATCCCCTGATCACTTTTGTGGCCCTCCACTGGACCCTCTCCATCAGGTCCATGTCCTTCTTATATTGAGGATTCCAGACCTGCACACAGCACTCCAGGTGAGGTCTCACCAGAGCAGAGCAAAGTGTCAGAATCACCTCTGGCTCTGCTGGCAATGCTGCTTTGGATGCAGCCCAGGCTGTGATTTGCCTTCTGGGTTGCAAGCTCACACTGCCTGCTCATGTCCAGCTTCTCATCCATCAGCACCCCCAAATCCTTTTCCACAGGGCTGCTTTCTATCACCTCATCCCCCAGTCTGTATTGCTAGTGAGGATTATTCTGGCCTCACTGAGATGTGTCTCAGGACTTGAGGCAGTGCTGAAATCTGTTACTGTACTCCACAAAGCCCCATGGAAATACATCCCTGAGAGCCTGCATTGCAGAGCACCTGGTAGATGTTCTGCACAGTAGATATTTTAACACATTTAATCTGAAAGACTATTTTCAGTGCTACTTTCCATATTTCTTTTGCAATCATAAACATTCCTCAGCATTTGGTAACAGGATATCAAGGCAATATGGCATATGCTTTCTAATTGGTATCACAAAGTCTTGCATTGCAGTGGAATCTGCTTTGGAGACATCTGCCTACTGAGTGTGTCATAAACAGAATATATCCTTTTCTCCCACTGCTTGAAAGATTGCATAAGTGCTTTTCAGTTATGTATTTTAAGGGATTTAAAACCAGGAGTGTAGCTGGATGTTTTAAGGGACCCAGAAAGGGACCCAGCCAGGCAGGAAGGGACCTGGGGGTGCTGATTGACAGCTAGCTGAACATAAGCCAGCAGTGTGCCCAGGTGGCCAGGAAGGCCAATGGCATCCTGGCCTGCATCAGGCATGGTGTGGCCAGCAGGAGCAGGGAGGTCATTGTACCCCTGTACACAGCACTGGTTAGGCCACACCTTGAGTACTGTGTCCAGTTCTGGGCCCCTCAGTTTAGGAAAGATGTTGAATTGCTGGAGCATGTCCAGAGAAGGGCAACGAGGCTGGGGAGAGGCCTTGAGCACAAGCCCTATGAGGAGAGGCTGAGGGAGCTGGGACTGTTTAGCCTGGAGAAGAGGAGGCTCAGGGGAGACCTCATTGCTGTCTACAACTACCTGAAGGGAGGTTGTAGCCAGGAGGGGGTTGGTCTCTTCTCCCAGGCAACCAGCACCAGAACAAGAGGACACAGTCTCAAGCTGTGCAGGGGAAGTTTAGGCTGGAGGTGAGGAGAAAGTTCTTCAGAGAAAGAGTAATTGGCCATAGAATGTGCTACCCAGGGAGGTGGTGGAGTCACCATCCCTGGAGGTGTTCAAAAAAGGATTGGATGTGGCATTTGAAGTCATGGTTTGGTTAGTCATGAAGTGCTGGGTAATAGGTTGGACTTGATGATCTCTGAGGTCTTTTCCAACCTTGTTGATTCTACGATTCTAAGGTTAGCAACAGAGGAATGGCTTCCCCTGCTTAAACCAGGCATTCTGATCTAATCTGGTGTGTTGTTCCTTAGGTGACCACTCTGATTGGTAGGCACAAAGTGTTGAGAACGTTGTATAGTTTGTCTGCTTCCAAGTTTGTATTGTGGCTTTGCCTGCTGTGGTGATGTTCAGATGATGAACTATTTACAAAGGTAGCACTGAAAGGCTGATTAGGCACTGGAATGGACTGCCCAGGGAGGTGGTAGAGTCACCATCACTGGAGGTCTTTAGGAAAAGATTGGGTGTAGCACTTGGTGGCATGGTTTAGCTGATGTGGTGGTGTTAGGTAATAGGCTGGACTTAATGACCTTGGAGGTCATTTCCAGCCTGTGATTCACCAGGACTCAGGGGCAATGTTTTTGAATCAGAAAAAGGTAGATTCAGGTTGGATGTTAGAAAGAAGTTTTTTACTCTGAGGGTGGTGGAACACTGGAATAGGTTGTCCAGGGAGGGGGTGGAAGCCTCATGATTGGAGATGTTCAAGGCCAGGCTTGGTGGATTTCTGAGCAACCTGATCTAGTCAGGGATGCTCCTGCTTACTGCAGGGGGGTTAGACTAGATGACCTTTGGAGGTCCCTTCCAACCCAGTGCATGCTATGATTCTATGATTAAGGGTAGTTATTATAACCAGGTTTACTTCTAAGACTGTGAAATGTGTTCCTTACCTTGACCAGTCCGAGATACCTAACTGCAATTAAAATCCAGGGGTGAAGTTGCAAAGTTGACATTCCACATGCAGAAGCTTAAATTAACTGTCAGGCTGTGCCCACAGAGTCATAAAGTGCTGGACTCAAGGAGTAGACTGAAGTAAGAGATGATCCCTGACCCACTCTTGGTTCATTTGCACTGACAGCAGTGTGCTAACCTGCAGAAGCCACTCTCTTTTGCTTTAGATGATGTCCTTTAGGAAGGCTCCTGCCTGTCTGGGGGCAACTACATGATGTCACCACAAGATAAGGAGTTTTTTTGAGTGTGGAGGGGCCTTGGCTAGGACAGAAGAAATGCTGTTCCCATCCACATCCCAGAATCACAGAGTGGTAGGGGTTGGATGGGACCTTGGAGATCATCTAGTCCATCCTCTCTGCTATACACAGGTAACATCTAGATCAGATTGCACAGGAACACATCCAGGTGGGTTTGGAAAGTCTCCAGAGAAGGAGACTCCACCACCTCTCTGCGCAGCCTGTTCCAGTGCTCTGCCACCTTCAAAGTAAAGTTCCTGCTCATGTTTGGACTTCCAAGTAAAGTTCCTTCTCATGTTTAGACTTCCAAGTAAAGTTCCTTCTCATGTTTGGACTTCCAAGTAAAGTTCCTTCTCATGTTTGGACTTCCAAGTAAAGTTCCTTCTCATGTTAGATGGGGCTTCCTAAGTGCAAGTTAACAGTCCAGTGAAATGCATAGATATAAGGAAAGAAGTTACTGAAGATCCACCACTGGCAATGATTAAAAAAAATCAAAGTATAACCTGGAAGGCAGCTAAGTAAGGGCTGATTCTGATCCTGCTCTGGGGTCCTCAGAGCACAGAGTCCAAGCTATCTTCTCAGAATCTAGTAGTGAATTTGCTGTAGAAGCTGAATACTTTCCCTTTTTGCAGTGCATGGCTTCACAGCCAGTGCTAATCACATAGTTTCCCCCTAGGTCCAAATGAAACCTCCATCATGACTTGGCTCAGGTCCTCTCCATCCAACCTCCATAATCTAAACCTGCAAGTAATAACAGCTTGGGACTGCAGTACTTGACTCATGAGACTGTGAGCTCAAGCTTAGTCATAAGCCTCAGCTCTCACATAGGCTACCTTTATATCTTGCATGTAGACTTAGGAAGCTGGCACTCTTCTGGCTTGATTTCCAGAGATATCAATCATGTAGAGAGCTCAGTGATGTTTGCTGAGAAACTGGTACTCAGAACTTAAATTCTAATACCTTCTTTTTTTTAAGTGGCTAAACATGAATTTAATAGCTTACCTACAGACAGAAGGTGTCTGAATGTTTCTTCTTTCCTTCTCCTTAATATTAAGGAAAGTAATTTGATATTAAGGAAGGTAATTTTTTTTTCTCATTAGAATAATGACTACAGCAACATACCATTAAGGCTCACTCACACAAATTGTGCTCCTGTTGCCAGGCATTGAGGCTCACCTAGCACAGTGCACTGCCATGTAGAGAAAAGCAGGTAATCTCTAAGGGAACTATTTTGGGACCTAGAAATTTTAGGGCCTTTATAGCTCCATGTTCTAGTGTGAATTTTATATCCTGACATGTACCCTCTGTGGTGATTTCTGTATTTGCTGTTACTGCATAATACAAAGAGTTGAACGGTCACTGTGGGAGGAATTTCATGGATAAATAGTCATTAAAATCACAGGCTCACAGGATGTTAGGGGTTGGAAGGGACCTCTGAAGATCATCCAGTCCAACTCCCCTGCCAGAGCAGGATCAGAGAATCCAGCACAGGTCACACAGGAATGCATCCAGGTGGGTTTGGAAAGTCTCCAGAGAAGGAGACTCCACAACCTCTCTGGGCAGCCTGTTCCAGTGCTCTGGAAGAAGTTCCTCCTCATGTTAAGGTGGAATCTCCTGTGCTGTAGTTTATTTCCATTACTCCTTGTCCTATCCCAGGGTGCAGCTGAGCAGAGCTTGTCCCCTCCCTCTTGACACTCAGCCCTCAGATATTTATAGACATTTATTAAATCCCCTCTCAGTCTTCTCTTCTCCAGACTAACCAGCCCCAGTGTTTCTCAGCCTCACCTCATAGGGCAGTGCTCCAGTCCCTCAATCATCCTGGTAGCCCTCCTTTGGACTCTCTTGAGTAGATCCCTCTCCCTCTTGCACTGGGGAGCCCAAAATTGGATGTAATATTCCAGGTGAGGTCTCAGCAGGGCAGAGTGGAGGAGGAGGAGAACCTCCCTGGATCTGCTGGACACACTGCTCTGAATGCACCCCAGGACCCCATTGGCCTTCTTGGCCACAAGGGCACATTGCTGACTCATGCAGAACTTGTTGTCCAGCAGGACTCCCAGGTCCTTCTCCACAGGGCTGCTTTCCAGCCTAACAATCCTAACCTGTACTGGTGCAGCATCACAATATTTTTCAACATTTCTCCTATTGTACTCTGTACTTCAGGTGTTTTCATAACCAGACTCATTCAAGGTAAGCTCTTTGCATGTACAGTTGGAAGTTTATAGTGAGTTCATTATCAGTGCTGTGTAAAACCCTCAGCTTTTTCATCAAGGAAGCTCTGTATAGGGTCAAATCCTTATCTTCCTAGTCATGTAGGTATTCCTCTTGCATGCATTGAACTCATTGCATGAGTAAAAATAAAACTGAAGCTCATTGAGAAAGGTTCCACTGAACATTTTTGAGCATTTGAATACCATTCTTATCTTGGCATCACCTTGTTTTATTTCACTTTTAAGATATTAATATTGTGTGTCGTCTTTGCATGGAAACAATTAGCACTGGCTAAGTGACTGAAAGGTTAGACTTTCATGTCATAAACTGGAATTTACCACTTCAAGAACACTGAGGTTGTGCTTACTCTGCTGTCAACACACACAATACTAATTGCAAATGAAAAAGTCATTGGCAAACCAGTGGAGAAAAAACAATGACATTTGAAAACCAAAAATGGCCTTTAGAATTTTATTTAGGAATTCATTGCTGTTAGAGGAAACCTCACTGCTGAGATACTTTTAAAATCCAACCCTTAATGTTTCCTGTTTCTGCATCTATGGACACTGAACACTTAGAGCCTGCCCTGCTGTCAAGCAATCCAGGGCGAAATGTGCAGCACATTGTTGTTTCCTAAATGTAAGTCTGTTAGAGACAGGAAAACCATTGCAAACCTTTTAAATTATTAGTTCCCCTGAGATGTGGAAGTTGAAAGAAGAGTCCTAAGGAGTGGTTGTGCTTTTCTTCTCAGACACCAAAATATCACTGGAGAAGAAAGCAAGCATAGAGAGTTTAATATAGCTTCTGCAGAAATACAATCAATAACAGCATACTTCTCACAATGACTACACAGCTATACAGGCACAGAGCAAGGAACTAAGAATTATTTTTATTTTATTTTATTTTACTTTATTTTATTTTAATTTAATTTCAATGACAGAATAAAAAGTCTCTAGCTAGACCAGCAGTTTAGAAAGAAAAACAAACAAACCAACCTTTCATTAGGAACTTAGAAAGGATCAATATGTTTTTGTGTGACAGTATGGAAGTGAAATGATGCCAGGTGTTGGCTTTGATATCTAAAAAGAGACAGGGAGCAGGTAAAGACATGTCCAGAGAAGGGCCATGAGGATGATCAGAGGGTTGGAGCACTTCTGTGTGGACAGACTGAGAGAGTTGGGGCTGTACAGTCTGGAGAAGAGAAGGCACTGAGGAGACCTTCCTGTGGCCTTCCAGTGTCTGAAGGGGGCTACAAGAAAGCTGGGGAGGGACTTTCTATGGTGTCAGGTAGTGACAGGACTGGGGGGAATGGAGCAAAACTAGAAGAGGATAGATCGAGATTGGATGTTAGGAAGAATTTCTTCCCCATGAGGGAAGGGAAGGGAGGTGGTGGAAGCCTCATCCCTGAAGGTTTGTGCAGCCAGGCTGGATGTGACTCTGGGCAACTAATCCTCCCTTCCCTCCCTTCCCTCCCTTCCCAGTGGGAGAGGTAGAATCACATTGCTCTGTCCAGTAAACTAAATATAAGTTCTGGCAAATGAGGTAAATAATATTTTGTATTACGATAAAAAAATCTAGATGCAACTTTTTTGTTGTTATTCTGGGTTTGCTTTTAGAAA
Source organism: Indicator indicator (assembly GCF_027791375.1). Taxonomy (NCBI): domain Eukaryota; kingdom Metazoa; phylum Chordata; class Aves; order Piciformes; family Indicatoridae; genus Indicator; species Indicator indicator. Next base: position 4,377,277 of record NC_072017.1, read on the forward strand.
GAGTTAAAAATGAGAATATTTTACTTCACAAAAATTAGATAGTTTCCTAAGGAAGTCACATGGAGATGACACAATCATCTCAACGGATCTGTAATGGTCAGCTCAGCAGTTCCCAGATTACATGCTGGAAAATTTGAGGATCTGAGAAGCTGTAGCCTCTGAAGTTACCTGCTTTCTTGGTATGAGTTGTACCTTGAGGGCACAGAGTGATTAACCTAGAAACCCTTAAGAGTTTGTAACCTGAGAGTCTCAAATTTCTGGGAACTGGTGGACCTACATTGTAGAAACCAGAAAACCTGGGGTGCTTCCCTAGTTGCCAGGGAGGTGGTTGAAACCCCATCCCTGGAGGTGTTTGCAGCCAGTCTGGATGAGGCTCTGGCCAGCCTGCTGTAGTGTGAGGTGTCCCTGCCCATGGCAGGGGGGTTGGAACTGGATGATCCTTGTGGTCCCTTCCAATCCTAACAATTCTATGATTCTACCTTCCCCATAAAGACACACACAAGACTGCAGAAAGTGTTACCAGAAGACAGAAAAATTGTGATCTGTTGGCAGCAGCCCTCTGTAGCAAAGAACATAGTAAGCAGAGAGTTTGTCTCTTCAGCTACCAATAATTGAAACTCCAGAAGCCACTTTAACCTGATCTGACCTCACTTAGACTGGTGGGAAAAGTGCCTAGACTCTACCTGCCTGAAAACTGAAACGTTAGACTGGAGTTAACAGGACACAAACGACTGATTTGCCCTGTCTACACAGTGGTTTATCCTCTCTTGTAACTTGGTATGGCTTTATCACAGTCTCATGGCATTCAATTAGTTGTGATTTCACAGAATCACAGAGTGTTAGTGGCTGGAAGGGACCTCCAGAGATCATCCAGTCCAAGCCGCCTGTCAGAGCAGGATCACCTGGAGCAGATCACACAGGAACACATCCAGGTGGGTCTTGAATATCTCCAGAGAGGGAGACTCCACAATCCTCCTGGGCAGCCTGTTCCAGTGTTCTGTCACCCTCACAGGGAAATAATTCTTCCTCCTGTTTCCATGGAACTTCCTATGCTAGTTTTCCATACCCCAATATTTTCATTTTGCTTTATTTAGAACAGAAAGAAAATCTAAGCAAACATTTTTTTTTCATTCTACAGGCAGAAGATGCTGACAGGTTCTTTGCAAAAAATCCTTACTACTGAAGTTTCAGCATCATATGTCATTAGAATTCCAACCTAATACTTCCCAGAATTATGTTTCCTTTACAAATGTGCAAATATTTGCCATAGCCTATCTAGTTTTGTCCATGTGTACTCAGCCTTTAGTTTCATTTGTCCTTTAGAATCTGACCGAGTTTTCACTTCCTGCATGCTCTGCTCTTGAGGTCAGTATCTATTTCATGGACAGATTATTCTTTCAGCATCATCCTGATCCTTTTTTTCAGCAGTGGACCAGTTTGTGCCTGTGGCCTTGTTACTGATTCTTCAAAAATAATGCTAATTCTTCACCTCTTTTTACCTGAGTCTTGCCTCCCACATTTCTTTACCAACTCAGACTAATAAGGTCTGTCCTCCTGCAATCAAGTAGTTCCATTTTTCTTCCTTTAATTGCACTTCCAAATTGTTTTCCACATGTTCCACAATTTCTAAAGCCTGGGATTGTGATCTGTTTCTCCTCAAGTCATGGTTTCCTTCAAATAAAGCTGTTGTTTATATCTTACTTCTTTAATATCTTCACCAAAGAGACTGTAATCAGTGGATCACAGAAGCCTACCTGAGACAGTTTTTTTCCTCTGTACTTTTCTTTTCTAGAAAGTATTTAGATAGCTGAAATCCTATATAACCTCCAAATACTGTGCTGTGTATCATTCAACCAACTGCTCAGTGAAAAGCCACATCATTACATCTTTAATAGCTCTCTTATCTATGTCCTCTCTTCCAATCTGATACTTATTTTCCTCTTTTTTCTCTATCAGAGTGCCATTCATTACTCCCTGACTTTTCTTTGCCGTTTATTTTCACTGTCATCTTCACTTAGCCAATTTCTGCATTTGGGGGGGAAAAAAAAAAAAAAAAAAAAGAAAAAGAAAGAAATCAGTTTAAAAACCTCAGATCACATTTCCACTTTAAAGTCTAAGACTCTCTCTGTAAGAAGTGAACTTTAAAGCTGGTTGCAAAAACGTTTCTCAAACAAGTTAGAAGTACTTGCACTTTACTTTTTTTCCCCTATAAAAGTGTTTTTTTTAAAAGATCTTTTAATATTTTTTTCTGTTATCTGTCTTGATGGGTTTGTCACTCTTGTACCACAGTTATTACAACCATTTTAGCTTCATTTCCTTCTCTTTTAAATAATGCTCATGAGCTTTGTTAAACACTATATAATATATAAACCATTTTAGCACCACTACCTGCAATCTAGTTATGAGCTGGCTTCATTTTGGAAGCTGCTCTTAGCAAAAAGTACTCACCCTGGGTTTGGAATACAGAATGGATGTTCTTTCTGTAGTCTCCTGAGACAAAGCATTGCTCTCCTGAATCCCTGAAACATGCATGTGGCATCTGTAAGAGAGTTTCATCTTCACATTAAGAGGCTGCCTTATGAACTGAGCACCAAACATCCAATCTTTTACACTGAGTCTTTTCTTACTGAGGACCGGACCCAACCCTCCAATCTTTTACACTGAGTCTTTTCTTACTTCCATCTAATTGTCACAGGCAAGGACCCTGATGATATAAGCTACACTGCTGAGACAGTATTTTTCTTGAGAGAAATTTACTGTACTTTGATGCACGTTTTTCCCCCTTTATATTTATCATAGAATTGTTAGGGTTGGAAGGGACCTCAAGGATCATCCAGTTCCAACCCTCCAGCCATGGACAGGGTCACTTCCAACTAGATCAGGTTTGCCCAGAGCCACCATCCAGCCTGGCCTTAAAAGCTTCCAGGGATGAGGTTTCCACCATCTCTTTGGTGGAACCTGTTCCAGTGTCTCACCACTCTCAGGGTGAAGAACTTCTTCCTAAAGTCTAATCTAAATCTCCCCTCCTCTAGCATAGATCCATTCCCCCTATCACTAGGACTAGGGGGAATCCATTTATATGGATTTCCTTTAGCTGCAAACTGCAGCTGTTGCCTCTCATCCTTCTGCTGTGCAGCTCTGACAAGAGTCTGATCTCTACATCATGAAGACAGCAGTTAGATTCTCTTAAACAGCTTTTTCTTCTGTAGGATATACAAACTCTTATTGTACATTAAGAGTTCCAAGCCTTTCACCACCTTGGTTACTCTCTTCCATTAGTCCATATGGTACTGGAGGCTTGAATCTGGGTAAATACTCCAGACATGCCCTCACATGGGCTGAGGAGGGGAAATATTCACCTCCTTTGACCTGATGGCTATAGTTTCCTAATCACAGAATCAACCATGCTGGAAGAGACCTCCAAGATCATCCAGTCCAACCAATCACCCAACCCTATCTAATCAACCAGACCATGGCACTAAGTGCCTCAGCCAGGCTTTTCTTAAACACCTCGAGTGACACTGACCCCACCACCTCCCTGGGCAGCACATTCCAATGGCCAATCTCTCCTTCTGTGAAGAATTTCTTTCTAAGATCAAGCCTCAACTTCCCCCTGCACAGCTTAAGACTGTGTCCTCTTGTTCTGTGGTTGCCTGGGAGAAGAGACCAACCCCTACCTGGCTACAGCCTCCCTTCAGGTAGTTGTAGAGAGCAATGAGGTCTCCCCTGAGCCTCCTCTTCTCCAGGCTAAACACCCCCAGCTCCCTCAGCCTCTCCTCACTGCAGACCTCTCTCTTCCCCAGCTTTGTTGCCCTTCTCTGGACACATTTCAGCATCTCAACATCTTTCTTGAATTGAGGGTTCCAGAACTGGACACAGGACTCAAGGTGTGACCTAACCAGTGCTAACCAATGGACACTAGACTGCAGTTACCCTTCTTCACCAAGACACTGCTGTTCAACTTGCCTTTCAGGATAGGTCCCCAGGTACTTTTTATTTGTTAATACTGCTTCACAACTAGTTGCTTCTCAGCCTGTAGTCTCCAGCTGAGTTCATTTCCTCCAGACCACTCTTTGAAGTCTATTCTGAAGCTCTAAAATCAGTATAGATGAAATGCTTTGTTTTCCAAAGGCTAACAAACTTATCACTGGAAGAATAGAGACTAGAAAGACTACATTTGAATAGCAGCAGATATGATCCAGCAGGTTTGAGAGCAGAGCTGTGGTATCTGCTTAGCTGTATGTTAAAATACTGTGCATATATGATTAAGCCTGGATTGAGATTTCAGATATGGCTAACTCAAGCATTCTGTTCAAATTCCCAGGTAGAGACACAATCCATGGCTGTTGTAAAGTGAAGAAATTCTACTGAGACTCCCAATTTGGCTGTAAAAATGAATCCATAATAAACCAATGGGGATTTATTCTTGTTTCCCCCCTAGCTTGAGAGTTTTAGATTTCCAGGAATACTTTTTTTATTGACATGTTACAGAAACTAGAATGGTTTGTTACTTTCAGAAAAGACTGGAATGAAGGTTAACATCAACATCTTTCACATTAATAGATCAGAAAATTGTTATGATTGTTAAAAAGTTGGGGTTTTTTTTTCCTAAGCAAAGTATTCCTTATTTGTGGATACAAATTTGCAAAAGCTATATATTTAAAACCTAAAGGGAATTCAGTGTGATAATATATTGGCTCCAAATGTGCAGAACAGGAACTCTGTTACACTATGATGGATATTTTTGTGAGATTAAACTCATTCCTTTCGTTGCCAAGTTCTGAATCTTGCTTGCAGTTGACATCATTACTTTGATAACATAAAAATATTCAGAGTTTCAAATTAATCTCAAGAAAAAGCTCACTGCACTCAATGGAAAATCCATTCTGGCAGTCAACAAGAATTGTTTAACCTTACCTGAAGGGAGATGGGAGAGAAAAGCCTTTTTTTTTTTATCTTATGATTACTTTGCCTTAACTCTCAGCCCTACAGAAGAAAAAAAAAATTCAAAGAAAGGCAATGAAAAATAACAGTGAAAATGAATCACCAAATGAGTTACAGAGTAATCACTGATAGAAGAACAGAGACTGATAAAGGTAATAACATTTCACTGTCTTCTTAAAAGAACCTGAAATTAACTGGCAAATACTAAACTCAATCCAAAAGATAAATCTATGATTAAAAAAAAAAAAAAACAGAGTTACTGTTCCATACAGGAAATTCAGTTTCTGCAGACAAGCGTTTTAGATGGTTGAAAGAAGTAGGTTCAGAATATTACATAGCACGAATGCAAAAGGAGCCAAATTCCCTTCAAAACCAACATGCCTTGCTGAGCTCAGGTAGCAACACAGCGAAGAAGCTTGGCCCCAGTGAAGTCAAAGATAGAATTTTCACAGGATCTGTGGTAGTTGCAGGCTATGCCCTTTAAATTTTTTCACAGACCTTGGACAGAAAGTAGTAAAATGTGAATAAAACACTACGGGGTGTAAAAAGGAAAATAAAGATAATTCTAAACAATCCCACAGGAGAGAGATCTACCACAAGGTTTGGTTCCCAAAACAATCTCTCTCTCTTCTCTCCTCTTTGCTTTGGGAGATAGTCTGTGCTTCTGCTGGCTTCTGCTTGACCTTGGCTGCATTGTTTTCACTGGTATGAACTTCTCTGCTTCTGTCTCTTGTCCCTTGTGTACAGGGGATTAGGGGAGGAGGCAGGGAAGAGAGAAGCTGTTGCAGCTGCTTTGGCCAGGGGGGTCCTTGTGCTGTTTATTAATTGTAAATACTTGTAAATAGTGTATATTTGTACATATTCAGTGCATTCCATTGTAGACTGTAGTTTTGCTTGTAAATACAGCTTTCATTTGCTTCCAACTGATAAATTCTGGCAAATTTAATGCTGGAGGGGGGGGAATTTTCAATCCGCCACAGTATCACGGTACATTAGAAGTTGGAAGTGACCTCCAGAGATCATTGAGTCCAACCCCCCCTGCCAGAGCAGGATCACTGAGGGTAGTCTGCACAGGAATGCATCCAGGTGGGTTTGGAAAGTCTCCAGAGAAGGAGATTCCACAACCCCCCTGAGCAGCCTGCTCCAGTGCTCTTATTAACTCAAAATCCTTATGGAGGCTTTGTTGACACGAACTGCACCTAATCAGCTGCTTGCTCTTCCTTCAAGGTTTGTCATTTGGGGTAGCTGGGGCTTCCTGACCTCCCTAACCACAAACTCATATTACCACCAAATTAATCGCTTAAGTACCCTTTAATGAGGCAGTATATCAAGGAGCAAGGCAGAGTATCTGCTGGACAAACAGCAAACACTGCCTGCCCAGCAATTGGAATCCAAAGCTCCAGCTTCCTGAGCACAGAATATTGTATTCCAAAAGGAATCACCACCTGATTGCTAATTGCCTGCCAAACAACTCTCCAAGTATGCCTCATCTATCCAAATCATATATTTTCCTTCTTGGGGTGCTTATACCTACAGAATCACAGAATTAACCAGGTTGGAAAAGACCTTGGAGATCATGAAGTCCAACCTATCACCCAACACCATCTGATCAACTAACCCATGGCCCTAAGTGCCTCATCCAGGCTTATTTTAAACACCTCCAGGGATGGTGACTCCTCCACCTCCCTGGGCAGCCCATCCCAATGGCCAATCTCTCTCTGTGAAGAATTTCTTCCTAGAAAGAAGGAAAGGAAGGAATTAGAAGGAAAGTCTTCACTGAAAAGGTTCTCAGGAAGGTGGCTGCATCCCCATCCCTGGAGGTATTTAAAAGCCACAGAGAAGTGGTGCTGAGGGCCATGGTTTAGCACCAGCCTTGCTAGAGTTAGAGAATGGTTGGACTCAATGATCATAAAGGTCTTTTCCAAACTGAAAACATCCTATGGTTCTACAACAACCTCCTAAAGGGCAGAAGAGACTGAAATTTGTAAAAAAAAAAAAAAAAAAAAAAAAAAAAAAGAAACTTCTTGGAGAATTTTGAATGCACATCACATTGGCTTCAACTTTCCCAGGCTCAATTACTCATTTAGCTTCAGTCAGCCTCCCTTAGGCTCACACCCACTTACTGGCACATAATTACATTTCACTTCACAATACCTCTAAATATGACTCCTGGAATCCAGCTGTCTCAAAAGGTCTAACTCACAGGTCCCATTGTTGGAAATAATTGTGTGCCACCAAAAGAGAAGGAACCAAAAGAAGAGTTAAGTGTATGAAAACTGCAGCTGAAGAAAGTGCTCTGGGTCTCCTCCTACAATTCAGCTTTGAATGACAACCCCTCACAGCCAATCTCACACCAATTTGTGTCCATGAGTGTTTTGCTGGGGATTTATAGCATTTGCTTTTTTTTTTTTTTTTTTTTTTGCATCTTCACACATGTTGTCTCTTCTCCTTCTCTGCTCTGGTGAGAGCCCCACCTGGATTGCTGTGTGCAGTTCTGGAGTATCTATTACTAGAGGGATCTGGAGGTGCTGGAGGGTGTCTAGAGAAGGGCCAGGAGGATGAGCAGAGGGCTGGAGCTCCTCTTCTGTGAGGACAGACTGAGAGAGTTGGGGTTGTTCAGTCTGGAGAAGAGAAGGCTCTGAGGAGACCTTCTTGTGGCCTTCCAGAATCTTAAGGAGACCTACAAGAAAGCTGGGGAGGGACTTTTTAGGCTGTCAGGTAGTGATAGGACTGGGGGGAATGGAAAAAAAAATAGAAATGGGTAGATTAAAATTGGATGTTAGGAAGAAATTCTTCCCCACGAGGCCAGTGAGACACTGGAACAGGTTGCCCAGGGAGGTGGTGGAAGCCTCATCCCTGGAGGTTTTTGCAGCCAGGCTGGATGTGGCTGTGAGCAGCCTGATGTAGTGTGAGGTGTCCCTGTTCATGGCAGGGGGGTTGGAACTGGATGATCCTTGGGGGGTCCCTTCCAATCCTAACAATTCTATGATGATTCTATGATCCTCTTTTGCATCCCAGCTCCCAGCATGAGGCAAGATACAGATATAAACACTGCGTGAAGTGAAGAGATTTAAGAAGCCCATTTCATACTGAAATGCTGAAGCCATAAGCAGCATGAAGCAGGGCTGTTGATGTCTGTGCATATAGATGTTACATGGATGAGGGAAATAAATATGCAGCTCACTGATGCAATGGGGTAACATTAGTTGGATGTCACTGCCAGACTTTCACCTGTGATAAAAACTGAGGCCATTATTTCCTGGAATGCATGGTTCAGTAGTAATATTGATTAATTTTCACCTGAGCTAAGTTCACAAGAACAGTTTGTGGTTTGGTTTTGTGGTTTGGGTTTTTTTTTTTTTTTTTTGTTCACATGAATATTTTCTTTTCATTAATTAAAAGTTCAATCTCATTGCAGTGTATTAATGTGTTGCACTATAACAGGGACAGTGACACAAGAACCCAAGGGAGCATGAACAAATTCCATACTTCAAAGACACCCCACACCAACAGCCTCTCCCCACCAGGGTGCTTGTGCTGCCAATTCTCAGTCCTTTTCAAAGGGATATAACAAATTTTGGATGACACTCAGATATCAGAAATGTGATCCAACTTTTTCAACACGTTCTTGACAGCTTCAGATGCATGATAAAAGTGTGAGGTTTGGGGGATTTATGGGTTTTTTTCCTGTACTGAGCTCACAGCATCATTTGGAAACCTGCTCTGGCATCAGCCTCCAGCTTCCCAGTGAGAACCCTCTGTAGGTTTGAGGCAGGCAGAAGCTGTGAGCCTCCCGGGCTGACAGGAAAGAAATCTATACTATGGCATGATCTAGATATTAAGGAATAACTTTACCACAACTCTTTGCCCTTAGGACAATCAACTTTGATATGCAAATCCAGCTCTAATTTGGTAAGATTTGGAACTACTACTGATACAACATAACTTACTGCTAATGGTAGATAAAGGAATAGAATCCCAGTCCTTGGACTTCTCTGTTTAGTCCTAAAGAGGAAAGAGAAAATAATGAGAGAATTTGGTAGTAGCTATGATATGAGGTGTATGTGAATATGGCTGGCTGAGAATCTGGAGGCAGAACAGGTCATATGAACTCAGTAAAATTATTTCATATCTAATTGGAGGAACTCTGTCTGTGACTTCAAAAATGGTCACTGGGTTCTTGTTGGCTGCCCAGAACATTAGATTATACAGCAGGACACAGAAATAAAGAAATATTTAACTAATTCTCTCATATCATGCATGTTTCACAGAATCACAGAGGTTTGGAAGGGAACTTGAAAGACCATCCAGTCCAAATCCTAGGCAGGATCACCTAGAGCAGATCACACAGAAACACATCCAGGTGGGTTTTGAATACATGCAGAGAGGAAGACTCCACAACCCCCCTGGGCAGCCTGTTCCAGTGTTCTGTCACCCTCACAAGGAAATAATTTTCCTCCTGTTTCCATGGAACTTCCTGTGCCTCAACTTCCACCAGTGCCCCTTGTGCTGTCATTGGGCATCACCCAGCAGAGCCTGGCTCCAGCCTCTGGGCACTCACCCTGCACATCTTTATCAACAGCAATGAGGTCACCTCTCAGTCTCCTCTTCTCCAAGCTAAAGAGCCCTCAGCTCCCTCAGGCTCTCCTCATAATGAAGATGTTCCACTCTCTTCATCATTTTCATGGCTCTGTGCTGGACTCTCTCAAGCAGTTCCCTGAGGTCCTCCTTGAACTGAGGGGCCCAGACCTGGACACAATATTCCAGATGTGGCCTCACCAGGGCAGAGCAGAGGGGGAGGAGAACCTCTCTTGACCTCCTAACCCTTCTAATCTACCCCAGGATGCCATTGGCCTTCTTGGCCAGGAGCATCCCATGCTAACATCCCATGAAACTAAGAGCACAGTTAACATTATAGCTGTTATTTTTCTGAAAGAAACCATAAACTATTTGGTATACTACAGATCATCTATGTGATTAAGATATTTTTTTTCCTAGTTACATGACCTCAATATACTTTTCAGGGTGAGAAAGGGAATGATGTAAAGGAAACGACTCTAATGGCCAAGAAATGCTCTCTTAGATTGCTGCATTTACCAACATCCAAAGGCTGTGTTAAACAGAATGGAAAATTCTTTAACTCTGTGGTTATTTATTTGTTTGGTTGGTTGTTGGCTTTCAATTACTATGTGTATATTGCTTAAGCAGAAGGAAAACAAAGGTTGATTCTAATTTGTAATGAATGGTTAGGCTGGAGTGTGAGTCAGATCTTGTATCTTCACCATTTCAGCTGTGACTTACACAGACATCTGCTCTTGTGGTTTTCCTGTTGTTCATGAAAATCCATGGAAAATCTATTTCTCTAAGCAGAGTAAAAGTCATGAAGTGCAACTCTTTACTCTTACAACAGCAGTTCCATGGTTATATTGCATGGCTGACAAAGGCACTGATGCTGTCACCTCATGGCTCTCTACAACTACCTGAAAGGAGGTGGTAGAGAGGTTGGTGCTGGCCTCTTCTCACAGGTAATCAGTGATAGAACAAGAGGGATTGGCCTCAAACTGCACCAGGGTAGGTTTAGACTGGACATAAATAAATTCTTTTTTTCCCATCAAGAGTGGTCAGGGATTGGAATGTGCTGGGCAGGGAGGTGGTGGAGTCCCCAAGCCTGGATGTGTTTAAGAGTGGTTTGGATGTGGTGCTTGGGGATCTGGTTTAGGGGTGAATTCTGTAGAGTAAGGTTAATGGTTGGAGTTGGTGATCCTGGGGATTCTTTACAAACCTTAATGATTTCAATTTTTTTTAACAAAACAGAAAAACCAAAGACTTTCTTTACTCCTGCCAGAAGTCCACAGAAACAAAAAATAAATACTATAAATAAATATAATAAATAATAAAAATAAAATAAAATAAAATATTGCTGTGTCTTTAAATTTGGCAATTAAAGGCTCATCCAGACAAAGAAATGATGATTAGAAACATTTTGTTAAAAAAAAAAAGAAAAAATATTTGAACTAGTTATTGCAGAGGAATCAACTTTCACAATGACCTCAGCTTAAAAGTGATGTGAAATTAGCCATTATTCTTGTGACCAATAAGGCAGAAGACCTTTGCCTGGTGAATTTCAGGGCTCCTTTGCAAAAATATGTTTAAATGAATATGGATTAAAATAAACCCACTGACTACAGCTCTGATGACACAAAGACTGGAGCAGTTTTGTGAGCTGGTAACTAGAAATAGAAAATGAAAAACTGTCTTGGGACTGGCTTAAACCTGTGCAAATATCTTGGGAGCTGTAAAATTTCAAGTCTGGTGAGTAGGCAAGTATGTGCAGCTGATCAAGATGACAGCTAAAAGGGACTTAAGGAGATGCTTGGATGGGGACATGACTGTAGTGACTTCCTTCTGGTTCATTCATTTGATCATAGACAGGAAGATGTGAGGAAGGGGTGATTTTCACCCAGCTATAGCTCTGGGTTAAGCTGGGATACAACTAAAGCTCTCACCTGCACTCAGGCAAGGACAAGCACTCATGGATCCCCTAGTTTAGTTCTAATCATAGTTTACTATTTATAGAAAGAGAGGAACAGGAATGATTTAATGTGGGGAATATCATTAAGGACTATAAATGGATGAAATGAAAAGAGATATAAAATAGAACTACTAAAAATATCTATTTGATTGTCTTGTGGGACAATTTCAAAAGGTCAAAGGAGAATTAAAAGACTTTATAGATGTCTCCTACATCTGGTGCCTTAGAGGTGTGAGATAAACTAATTTCTTTTCCCTGAAAAACTTATCCAGTTCATTCATTAAGAGTTATATGATACTAAGATTCCATGCAAGAGTTAGTCTTTATGATTTCAAACAGTTCTGAAATGTAATTGGCTCTGCTCCTGTTTTCCACAAAACTACAGACTTGAATCTAAAATTTGCTCTTCTTGATTGCCAAAGTTTGATGACTTTCTGTGTTTGCAGTCTGATGCAAATCAGATAGACTTTCTTTTTTTCAACTATTTTGATTTATATAATACTTTGTAGAGTCTCTAGGATGTCAAGGAGAAAATTTAGAGAGTCTCTGTGTCCACTGTGGCTTTCTTTTGTAAAAATATATAATAATTCTTCAAAAACGTTGATGAAAATATTAAGAGCTTGGAACTATGGTGTCATTAGATGCCCTTTTTTCAGGCCTGATAAGAATATCTGGAAGTATAGCTCAACCATTTCAGAACAACTTGAAAGAGTAACTTTCCACTTTGGGTTAAAAATAAGTTCTGCATTTTCCAGACAGAAAAACATGGCAAAGCTATGTGCCCTTGTGGCCAGGAAGGTCAATGGTATCCTGGGGTACATCAAGAAAAGTGTGTCCAGCAGGGATAGGGAGGTTCTTCTACTTCTCTATTCTGCCCTTCTGAGACCACAGCTGCAATCCTGTGTCCAGTTTTGGGCTCCCCAGTTCAAGAGAGACAGAGACCTGCTGGAGAGAGTCCAACAGAGAGCCAGGAGGATGCTTAGGGGACTTGAGCATCTCCCCTGTGAAGAGAGACTGAGAGCCCTGGAGCTGTTTAGTGTAGAGAAGAGAAGACTGAGAGGGATCTGATCAATGTCTATCAATAGCTGAGGGGTGGGTGTCAAGTGGAGGGGCCAAGGTCTTCTTGGTGGTGTGCACTAATAAGCCAAGGAACAACAGGTACAAGCTTGAACATAAAAGATTTCAGCTCAACATGAAAAGAAACTTTCCAGTGAGGGTGACAGAGCCCTGGAACAGGCTGCCCAGGGGGGTTGTGGAGTCTCCTTCTCTGGAGACTTTCAAACCCCACCTGGATGCATTCCTGTGCAGACTACCCTAAGTGATGCTGCTCTGGCAGGGGGGTTGGACCTGATGATCTCTGGAGGTCCCTTCCAACCTCTAATGTACCATGATACTGTGAAATAGAAAAAAATTTTAAGCCTTAGACATAGATATACTCTAAATCAATTTTTAGTAGCATTATTCAGATTCTGATTAAAATTTGAACACTGCAGTGGATTTGCAATCAATGACTGAGTCTAAATTTACTATGAAGTAACAAATGATATAGGACAGAAAAATAACTGAAAGGAAGCTTGCAAAGATGTTTTTGAAAGCACCATCTCTAACCTGCACTATAAAGAAATCACAGGAAGATAAAGATATTATATTTCAGTGGAGGAAAATCATAACTGGAATGTTAAAAATACATGAAAAGGAGATTAGGAAAAAAAAATCTAAGGATAAAAATGGTTTTAAAAACTCTACAAACAACAACTCAAAAAAAAAAAAAAGGCTATTCCTAAAAGAATAAACAAATCTTATTCTATGCATCAAAGGCTGGGTTTTTTTGTGTGTGAGGAAGAAGAGATAATTAGTGCAGAGAAAAGTGTCAAAGAGAAGCTGTGTTCAGTAAAAATTACAATTTTCACAGCAATTTTACTTTCAATACCCTCGCTGTCAACAGATTTCACTTCAGACTGTGACTTTTAATCTATATTTACATCTTAGGTCAGCTACTTCAAAATGGTACTCACTTCAGAGCAGTGTTGAGAACCCAGAGTGGGGGCATAGCCTACAAAGATGTCTTTACATGGAGATGGCTCAATACAAGCAAGCTGACATAGTCCAACATGACTGGAACTACAGTACCTAGACCTGAGCACTGACGTGTAGTTGTGAGTTCAGTGGGATGGCCTTAGACACAGATGTTGTGTTGTTTTTTTTTTTTCCCATAATGCATAAATAATAAAAGATCAATTGACAGAGAAAAATAAATAAATAAGAAGAAACCCAAAGAAACTAAAGCCAAGTAACAACAGCAGGGAAATAGGTCAATCTACAGAGATTTACATATTATTATGCAAATGAAAGAAAGAAAGAAGAAAAAAAAAAATCTTTCACAAGCCCTCACAACTGGCACAACAGTTCACAGAATCAAAGCATAGATCCCTAAGAGATTGTTCAATACCACTCAGAATCACAAAGGTTCAGGTTAGAAAAATACCCTCAGGATCACCAAGTCCAACCTCGAGCCCTACTCTACAAAGTTCACCCCTAAACCATATCCCCAAGCACTACATCCAAAACACCTTTCAACACATCCATGGCTGGTGACTCAACCACCTCCCTGGACAGCTCATTCCAATGTGTGATCACTCTTTGGTCACATTTGGTCTTCATTAGCTGGTTGAAATTCTTTGGGAAGAGTGCATCTAGCTCTGCAGCCCTCCATATAGGAAAGAGTCCAGAGAAGGGCCACAAAAATGATCAGGGGGTTGGAGCAGCTCTGCTATGAGGACAGGCTGAAGGAGCTGAGGCTGTGCAGCTTGGAGAAGACTCAGGAAAGACCTCCCAGTACCTGACGGGGGTCTACAAGAGGGATATAGAGAGACTCTTTGTCAAGGATTGATAGGATAAGGGCAGTGGCTTCAAACTAGAGAAGAGCAGATTTAGATTGGATGTTAAGAACAAGTTCTGCACCATGAGAGTAGTAGAACACTGGAACAGATTGCTCAGGGAAGATGGTTGAGGCCCCATCCCTGGAGACATTCAAGGTGAGGCTCAACAGGGTTCTGGGCAACCTGATCTAGTTGGGGATGTCCCTGCTGACTGCAGAGGGGGTTGGACTGGATGACCTTTGGAGGTCCCTTCCAACCCAGACCATTCTATCATTCTAGAATAGACTGAAATGTTGTAGCTGTGATATGACTAACAGGAGGTTCTCATGAAGGTTAGCTGTTTGGCTAGGTTTTTCCAAGTGAACAAAAGCCATCACTGTCCAATTACCTGCATAACTGTCATTCCATTAGCAATAGTTCTCTGTGTATGGTGTGGGATGTGAAAAAGGAAAGGAAGTGGGAAAGATGAGTCAATATGAAAGGTAAGGGTACTTATAGCAGTGAACAAAAGGGAAAACATACTTTTTTTAATAGCAAAATGTTTAAACTATAGTCTCCATCTTTGTGCCTTGAGCCAGAAAATTTAAGCTGGAAGGGAGTACTAGACATAATCAGGCCCAACCCTCTGCTCAAATTAAGCTCAGCACTACAGTCCTTATCCCTAGAAGAGAGGAAATATGCTCAGGTGATCATAGAAAGTGTAAAGGAGTCATTGATACAAAGAGAATGACAGTAATCACCCAAAGCTAAGCTGTTTAGTCCTGAGAAGACTGAGAGGGGATCTGATCAATGTGTATCAATATCTGAGAGGTGGGTGTCAAGTGGAGGGGGCCAGGCTCTTTTCAGTGGTGCACAGTAATAAGACAAGAAAAAAAAAGGTTCAAACTTGAACATAGAAGATTTCAGCTCAACATAAGGAGAAACTTCTTTCCAGAGAGGGTGACAGAGCACTGGAACAGACTGCCCAGGGGGGTTGTGGAGTCTCCTTTCCAAACCCACCTGGATGCATTCCTGTGCAGCCTGCCCTAAGTGATCCTGCTCTGGCAGGGGGGTTGGATCCATGGTCTCTTGAGGTCCCTTCCAACCTCTAGTATACTCCCATACTGTGGTACTGTGTTGGTATGGAAATCAGTCTAATACACATTACAAGGCAGGCTGTTGCTATGTTCTCAGCAGATCTTCAAGAGGAGAATCTTATTTTAATTGCTGGGGCAGAAATCATATATACACTTTATCTTATAGCTTACAAGTTCAAATTTTCAGATTTGCCTGAGATTAAATTCAACTGCAGGAGTTCTACACTGATTTACTGAAATTACTAAATGAACAACAGAGTTTCCAGTTTTGCCACATGAAAACTCATTGCCATTGTCAGAAAATATGGAGATGATGCCTTGTAGAAGTACAGAAGACCAATATCTGGAGAGGTGGGCCCATGACAAGCAAATGCAAGGTCCTACATCTGGGTTGAGGCAATCCCAAGCACTGATATAGGCTGGGTAGTGAGTGGCTTGAGAACAGCCCTGAAGAAAGGGACTTGGAGGTGCTGGTGGATGAGAAGCTCAACATGAGCCAGCAGTGAGCACTTGCAGCCCAGAAAGCCAACCAGAGCCTGGGCTGCAGCAAGAGAAGTGTGGCCAGCAGGGCAAGGGAGGGGATTCTCCCCCTCTGCTCAGCTCTGCTGAGACCCCACCTGGAGTACTGCATCCAGTTCTGGAGCCTCTGTTACAAGAGGGATCTGGACATGCTGGAAGGTGTCCAGAGAAGGGCCATGAGGATGAGCACAGGGCTGGAGCACCTCTCCTATGAGGACAGACTGGAGGAGTTGAGGCTGTTCAGTCTGGAGAAGAGAAGGCTCCAAGGAGATATTATTGTGGCCTTCCAGTATCTGAAGGGGGCTACAACAAAGCTGGGGTGGGATTTTTTAGGATGTCAGGTAGTGACAGAACTAGGGGGAAATGGAACAAAGGTGGAAGTGGGGATATTCAGATTGGATGTTAGGAAGAAGTTTTACACCATGAGGGTAGTGAGACACTGGCACAGGTTGCCCAGGGAGGTGGTGGAAACCTCATCCCTGGAGGTTTTTGCAGCCAGGCTGGATGTGGCTTTGAGCAACCTGCTGTAGTGTGAGGTGTCCCTGCCCATGGCAGGGGGATTTGAACTAGATGATCCTTGAGGTCTCTTCCAAACCTATCAATTCTATGATTCTATGTATTTGCCTTAAGATCTTTCCTATTTTCCTCACATCTTTCCCTCTGCAGAAGGGGATCAAACACCTTTCCTTTGTTACCATCTTTGTTCTTTATTAACTTACTTTCTGAGCTCCTTTTTAAACTCCAGAAAGAACTGGAAAGCCATTTTTGCCATCGAATAAGGTATGTATTATCCATAAATCACGGCATAACCAAGGGACTGTTCTGAGCACAAATGTGACTGAGAGTCACTCAGGAACTACATGATGACTCACAATCACTGGAGCTGCAGAGATACACAAGCTCTGGTGCCTTGTTTAAAGTTAATGCAGTTTCCCTTCTCATTTTCATCAGGCTTGGCTGCAGACTCCAAAAATAGTCCTCAGGAAACAGGGTCCAAACTTAGAGAAGAAAAGGGGAAAAGAGAAGAAAAGGGAAAAGACTGGCAATGGCCAGGGTTAATGTATCTAACAGGCACATGATAAATTAAAATGGTCACATAGGAGAGGTGTGTTTCAGGCTCAAAAGCAGAAGTGATTAATTCTTTTTCTTCTTCAGTCCCCACAGAGAGTTGTCATTTGGAGTGAGCATGAACTGTGAGTATTTCCCACTGCCACTGGCAAAGCAGCAAGCTTTCCTTAAAGTCATCTGCACAAACTGCTCTTCCTCTAAAGATGAGCTACAAGAAAAAAGCTGAGAAATAATATCTTTGATGTAGAAAGCACAGCTACAGCTCAGCAGGCTGCCAGGCATTCCCTAGGATTGTGGTGAATGTTTTAGTTGCTTGGGTTTTAATCAATAAATTCAAAACCACAGGCTCTGATTTTTTTGTGTGTGTGTCTTCTTTTATGCCTTACCAACACTTCCAGATATTTTCAATAGTTTTTCTAATGATAAGTGTGAAACTTTTGGAATGCAAACCCTACTAAATGCCAGTTGCTTTTAGTGTTCTGGTAGGATACTTTGGTGTGCTCAGTAAAGTTTAGAGCATGCTGAAACTGTCTCAAAAAAAAAAAAAAAAAGAAACAAAAAACAACAAAACAAACCAACAAAGCAAACGAACACACAGACAAAACCCCCCAACCAATAAACAGCAACAACAAAATCAATCAATTAACCAGAGGGAAAAAAACAACAAAACCTCAACAAAATCAATCAATTAACCAGAGGGAAAAAAACAAAACAAAACAAAACACAAAACCTCCCCCTGCAAAAAAAAAAAAAAAAAAAAATCAGGAAAAATAAAAAAGAATCAAACCAAAACCCAACCCAACAACAACAAAACAAAACCACACACACACACACACAAAAAAACCCAAACAAACAAAATCAACCAAAAACCAACCAACCAACCAACCAAACTATAAGCAAAGCAGTGCTGGAGTGCATGAGAATATCTTGGCCTAGTTTTAGTTATTATATTACCTTGAATGCCTTGATGAGCAGAGAGCATTTTAACATGGGTTATTTACTATGTGCTTCACAGCAATTTAAAGCAAAATCTAACTACTCATCTGTGAATATTCCCTATTTTATAAATCAAGAGTGAAGATTACTAAGAATTTCATGTAATCTACTGCACCATTGCCTGTTTTTACCAGCAAATTCATACCCCAATTCATGTGTTAGCACAGGTTCATCCCCCAAAACTATGGAAAAAACAGGTTGTGAGATACTTCCTAAACCAGAGATGCAAATCCTTCAGAAATTCTAAAAGTTCATGCTCTGAGTAAGTTATTTTCAACATGCAGGAACACTGCTATTCAAATTTCATAGAATGGATCTGGGAGCTATCAAAGTATAGAGCTCTAAGAGATGGCTCAATACGACACAGAATCACAGAAACATTCAGGTTGGAAAAGAGCCTCAGGATCACCAAGTCCAACCCAGACCCCTACTCTGCAAGGTTCACCTCTAAATCATATCCCCAAGCACCACATCCAAGACACCTTTAAACACATCCAGGCTTGGGGACTCAACCACCTCCCTGGGCAGCACTTTCCAATGCCTGACCACTCTTTCCCTAAAAAATACTTCCTACTGTCCAGTCTAAACCTACCCAGTCCCAGCTTGAGGCCATTCCCTCTTGTTCTATCACTAATTACCCATGAGAAGAGACCAGCTCCAGCCTCTCCATGGCATCCTTTCAGGTAGTTGTAGACAGCAATGAGGTCTCCCCTCAGCCTCCCCTTTTCCAAACTAACCATCCCCAGCTCCTTCAGTTACTCCTTATCAGATTTATTCTCCAGGTCCTTCACAGCTTCCTTGCCCTCCTCTGCACTGGCTCCAGCACCTCCACATCTCTCTTGGATTGAGGTGCCCAAAACTGGACACAATACTCCATGTGTGGTCTCACCAGAGCTTGCTTTTCTCTATAAATGGCTTCTTTCACACAATAGATTCTAAACAAGCAGCATTTCTTTGATATAAAAACTGCAGAAGATACCATACAAACAAAATATAGCACAAGTTGTGATCAAATATTTATCAGCAGTGAAACAAATGTAGCATGTACCATGGAAGAGTGCTCTCAGATGGCCTGTTCTGTTCTTAGATTCAAAAAAATATCAACTACTACACTGATCTTTTCACTTTGCTAGGTGTTCCAGCTTTTGGTTGCTGATCTGTGGCACCATCAGATTCAATAAAACACCAAGAACTGCATTAATTAGACATCTGAGACATAGCCAGAATAAAAGGGGATTTATTTGGTTGTTGTTGAAAAATAGATTATTAGTGAAATGGAATGACTGCAGACCAATAAATAATAGAATCATAGAATTGTCAGGGTTGGAAGGGAACTCAAGGATCGTCTAGTTCCAACTTCTCTGCCATGGGCGGGGACACCTCACACTAGATCAGGTTGCTCAGAGCCACATCCAGCCTGGCCTTAAAAACCTCCAGTTCTTTATGTAAATTTCATACATACTTTCTACATTTTACACTTTAAATCTCTGATTTTATTAGTAATAAGGGTAAAATATTAAAACCAGGACAAGTTTCACCTTAAACTCTTTCCAATTGCCAAATTGTTTTGAAACTGAAAAACAAACACAAACCAACAGCAAAGAAACAAAACCATCCAGCAACCACAACAAACCCAACCAAAAAACCAGATCAACCAAACAAAACCCAAATCCAAACAAACAAAAAGAAAGCAAACCAAACAAAAAAGAAAGCAAACCAAACAAAAAAGAAAGCAAACCAAACAAAAAAGAAAGCAAACCAAACAAAAAAGAAAGCAAACCAAACAAAAAAGAACAAAGAAACAAGACCAAACAGCAACAACAAACCCAACCAAACAACAAAAAAAAAAACAAACAAACCAAACAAAGCCCAAACCCAAATAAAAAGAAAGCAAACCAAACAAAAAGGAACAAAGAAACAAGACTAAACAGCAACCACAAACCCAAACAAAAACCAAACAACCAAAACAAAACCCAAACGCAACAAAACAGAAAGAAACCAAAATCAAACAAAAAAGAAACCAAACCAAACAAACAAAAAACACAACAAAAAAGCATCAAACAGTGGGGAGCTTACTGATAATCACTGATATTCTTCAGTTTGAATCTAACTACTTCCACTACAAGCTAGTCCTTGAGAAATCTTTGAAACTGAATACCAGGTAAGTAATGAAAGTATCTAAGAAGGTACAGAAAATATCATAATTTGCCAAGAAAAACTAAATTAGGGTCATTCAAACTATTAGGAGAAATGCTGTTTAAGAACTCTAAGGGTTGGCTTTCCTCATAGATTTATTTTCATTTTAATCCCAGAATCACAGAAAAAATTAGGTTGGAAAAGAGCCTCAGGATCACCAAGTCCAACCAAGAACCCTATTCTACAAGGTTCACTCCTAAACCATAGCCCCAAGCACCACATCCAAACCACCTTGAAACACATCCAGGCTTGGGGACTCAACACCTCCCTGGGCAGCACATTCCAATCCCTGACCACTCTTGCTGGGAAAAAAATGTTCCTACTGTCCAGTCTAAACCTACCCAGTCATAACTTGAGGCCATTCCCTCTTGTTCTATCACTAATTACCTATGAGAAGAGACCAGCACCAGCCTCTCTACAATGTCATTTCAGGTAGTTGTAGAGAGCAATGAGGTCTCCCCTCAGCTTCCACTTTTCCTAACTAAACAGCTGGGGCTGTTTAGTTAGGAAAAGTGGAAGCTGAGTTGCAGATTCAGTGAGACGACCAAAGTCATACCAGTGGGATGGGTTACAAAGACTGCTTCATACCGTTACAGCCATGTAAATAGTTTCTAAATGATCCATTCTGGCAGCTCCACATATTTTTCAGCCTTTTGAGAAGGTTTGTTTTGCTGAGAACAAGCTTGCAGTGACCCAGCTTTTCTGTGACTGGCAGAGAGGCAGAGATCTGCCAAGAGAGACAGAAACCTGGTAGAGAGAATCCAAGGGAGAGCCAGGAGGATGCTTAGGGGACTTGAGCATCTCCCTGGAAGAGAGACTGAGAGCCCTGGGGCTGTTTAGTGTGGAGAAGAGAAGGCTGAGAGGGGATCTGATCAATGTCTACCAATATGTGAGGGCTGGGAGTCAAGGGGAGGGGGCCAGGCTCTTTTGGGTGGTTCACAGTGATAAGGCAAGGAACAATGGGTTCAAACCTGAACAGAGATTTCAGCTCAACATGAGGAGAAACTTCTTTCCAGTGAGGGTGACAGAGCCCTGGAACAGGCTGCCCAGGGGGGTTGTGGAGTCTCCTCTGGAGACTTTCCAAACCCACCTGGATGCATTCCTGTGCAGACTCCCCTAAGTGATGCTGCTCTGGCAGGGGGGTTGGACCTGATGATCTCCAGGTCCCTTCCAACCTCTGATATACTGTGAGACTGTGTGATACTGTGATTCTGCACCTTTCATGAGGCCATGATACAATGTGGTTTGAATCTGGCATCACCAAATACTCTACAAAAAAGCTTCTGAATGTGACAAGCTGATCTGTTCTCAGCTGTTGACAAGAATATTGCTAAATTTTACCCCATAAACTCAGCTGCAACAATCATTCTGGTGACAGCAAACTTAGCTAAAAACATGCTGTCCATTTTTCCATTTTCTCATCCTACTCTCTGGGCTTTCTGTGGGTGAAGTGTCAATATTTGTTTTGCTGTCATTGTAACCATGTGCTTCATTTAGTTTTCTAATGTAACAGCCAGGAGACAGATTATTGTCTTTGGTATGAACCCTACAGAATGCAGGAGCTGAGGCTGTCTAGTTTGAACATCAGGACTTTAGAGCTGCCTTCCCATACCTGAAGGAATCCCACAGGAAGGTTGGAGAGGAACTTCTCCTAGGGATGTCTAGCAATAGAACGAGGGGGAAGGGTTTGAAGGTGAGGGAGAGTAGGTTTAGACTGGATCTTAGGAAGAAGGTCTTCAGTACCAGGATGGAGAGACCCTGGAATATGTTGCCCTGGCTGGTGGTGGAGTCACTTTGTTAGGCATCCTCTCACTCACTGACAAAGGTGACACTAACCCTGCTCTGAATGTTCTTACAAGTGTGCCCAGCTCTTAGTAATAGTAACAGCACCACTAAACATGTCATGTAGCACAGATGAACTTTAGATTGTCCTGGAAGTCTGAATATTATGTAAAGAATTGCAGTATAAAAGATAGGTGTTGGAGAAATTTGTTTTGCTCCTTAGCCAACAGCCGTGTGACACCAAACACAACTGCTTGCAATATCAGCTTAGGAGTGAGAAAAGAGGAAGGAACTTCTGCAGAGTGATTACAGCACAGCAATATGTTCTCTATATGCAGCTCTCCACTGACAACCCTTCATCAGAAATATTCATTAAATCAGGGCCATGAGGGATAGCACTGAATCCCTGAGGGTATTTGCTCTCCACTGTGCCTCAGTGGAGCTGACAAGAGCAAAACCCAGAACCTTTCAAAACAGACTGCCTGTGCCTGTCCACAAGAGGCAACTCAAATGCATTTCTAGACAAAATATTCTATTTCAGTAGTCCCTGTTGTGTGATATGATCCCTGAAGATAAGGCAAGGGTGATGGCAATGCAAACCAAAATTGCTGTTAAGGCAGGTGGGTACTCAAGCTGTTCCAGTCACCCAGGTGTGTGTATTCTCCTTCAGAGAAAAATATTCTTCTATTTGTCCAAAGTATTAAATATAATTCATGACACCTGAAGTATTTGCATATATTGCTGACTCTCTACTCTTTTTTTTTTTTTTCAGCAGTGTTGAGAATTAGCTTGCTTACAAATTCTTTGGGAAATGGTTAACATGTTTCTACTGAAGGTTATCTATTATTTGCTTCCTTCTTTTTTTTTTTTTTTTTCTTTTCTTTCCTTTCACACACATAACATCCATGGAGGCATTTCAAATTGTAATGAGACATTGAACTGCTGTACTCTATCATTTGTAGCAGCATCAAACATCTGCTTTTAACAATCATGCCAACTCTGGCAATGTCAACGTTCAGGGGAAGGAAATAGTAATGGACAACAATGCAACTGAGGCATCCTCTAAGTATTTCTTTTATATGAAGGCAGATTAAAATGACAAAGAGACATCCACATGAGGTCAGTTTTTCACTTTCTAGCATTTCACAAAAATCTATGGATTTGACCTCTCATCTGCCAAATCAGAAGAGTGCTCTTAATTGGCACTGCTGGGTAAGACAGGATTTTCTATTACTCATCTCCCTGGAAATGATGTTGACTCCTTCAGTCAGTGGCTATCAAAATAAACTTAACCAAACAATATCCACTACCCTGAAGGCTTTTTTGCCCTTTTTCTTTTTAAGAGCTTGTCCATTGCTTCTGTTTTTATTCAAATAATGGTGACACTGCAGAATGTTTTCTTTCAGATTATATTATCCTGCTAGAACTTTTAAATGCACTTTGAGCTCAAGTCTAACCTTCCCCAAACAGATCTCCAAAATATCTTTTTACCTACAAATTGATACTAAACAATTTGTCAGAATAATTGTGCATACAGGTATAGTCTGAATGATAACCCAAACCATTGGTGCTTATTGCACATATTTTAAGAGTTTTCCTAACAGGATTCATAAGGTTACCTCAAGAACAAAGAGGCTTGTACAGCCATTACATGCTTGAATACATTGACACTGGAAGAGAGAAGATCATCTACACAACAATTAATTAGGGTGAAGGCACTCTGACAGTCTAAACAATAGCATTATCATCAATCTTATCCACAAGATGGTATTGCCTGCTGGGAATAAACAGGTTTCAAGAATCACAAGACCACAAGGTAAAGTCCACAAGCCCTGACTGGACATAAAAATCAGTAAAAGACTAAAGAGTTTCTCTTCTGTGCTGCCAGCGTCAGTGATGAGCACAGTAAAAGATCACAGGTCTTCTGATCAGAAAGCCTCAAAGTTCATCTTTAATTGAGGAAAAGATGAAAGGTAGGTCATATTGAGGTATTATTGGTCAATATCTTGGTGGACAATAAGAATAAAGCTTATCTCAAGAAGTGATGAACTTGCATGATAACAGAGAGCTGACAGAGAGAAGTCTTGAACTCAGAACAGAACAAAATGTTTGGTAGTCTCTATCAACACGTCAGCCATGCACCCAGAGAGCTCGAGCTCTAAGTGTGGACCTCCTCAGTCTTTCAGTCACACTATATATGATTAGGGGACTTGAGCATCTCCCCTATGAAGAGAGACTGAGAGCCCTGGGGCTGTTTAGTCTGGAGAAGAGAAGGCTGAGAGGGGATCTGATCAGTGTCTATCAATAGCTGAGGGGTGGGTGTCAAGGGGACGGGGCCAGGCTCTTTTGGGTGGTTCACAGTGATAAGACAAGGAACAATGGGTTCAAACTTGAACAGAGAAGATTGCAGCTCAACATGAGGAGAAACTTCTTTCCAGTGAGGGTGACAGAGCCCTGGAGCAGGCTGCCCAGGGGGGTTGTGGAGTCTCCTCCTCTGGAGCTTTTCCAACCCCACCTGGATGCATTCCTGTGCAGACTCCCCTAAGTGATCCTGCTCTGGCAGGGGGGTTGGACCTGATGATCTCTGGAGGTCCCTTCCAACCTCTGATATACTGTGAGACTGTGATATAGAGCTGCTGGGCCTTTGGAAATTGCAATCATGCCCTGATAAAAAGAAAATTCCCTATCTTCTTTATCTCAGAAACAGGCAAAAGGAAACATACTTTACTTATCTGTCAAAGAGATGCAATTATAGTACAAAAGTAGTTTGAACTCGTGAAGAAAGGCAAGACACATTGTAATTCCAAATTATCATCACTATTGTTATCATTAACCACAACTTGCCACAGAGAGAATATTTTATTATATCTTAACCATACAATTCATGCACTAATATGCAAACTCTGTTGACCAAAATATTTTTTTTCTCATTAATATACACTCAAGATTTTGTTCCCTCTCAGTGTTAAAATCCTCCCTACTCCTAAAGCTGCAACATGGATGACAAATGATAGGTTATATTCTCATCTTTGTAAAAAAAGCAAAGTCAGACTGAGAGTTCCTAAAAACTTCTAGATTGCTCCATCCCATTAGGGCAAGGATGAAAATCCAAGCAACTCACCCAATAAACAAAAATGTTCAAACTAGAAATGCATTGGGCATAGAGCATCTCAGTTTCATTTTTAAACTTCTTTGGGTTTGTTTTTTTGGGGTGGTATTTTTGGTTGTTTTTTTCTTTGTTTGTGGCGTTTTGTTTGTTTTTGTTTGTTTTGTTTTGTTTCTGTTTTCCCAATCAGCAGAATCACAGAATTGTCAGGGTTGGAAGGCACCTCAAGGATCATCCAGTTCCAACCCCCCTGCCATGGGCAGGGACACCTCACACTACAGCAGGTTGCTCACAGCCACATCCAGCCTGGCTGCAAAAACCTCCAAGGATGAGGCTTCCACCACCTCCCTGGGCAACCTGTGCCAGTGTCTCACCACCCTCCTGGTGAAGAACTTCTTCCTGACATCTAATCTAAATCTCCCCTCCCCTAGCTTGGAGCACATGAGTTGGAACTCCATAATCATAAGAGAGCTATAGAACAAGGCAGGTGGTGTGTGGGTAAGCCAAGAAAAGAAATTCACAGAAATGCAGTGGTGGAAAAAAAGCTACCTGGGACTAACCCACAAGAGAACTACTTTTAGTGACATGGTTTGATTTTATTTTGGTCTTCAGTACACTTAAGGGTCCTTCTGCTCCCTGTTTTTATAGTTGCTGGTGTGAAGCAGAGTTAAGCTGAATGGCTTTGGTGGAGCTACACTGAGTGTGACACCACCATGCCAAGCATGCCCCAGAAGGGGTCATTTGCACATAATGTAAGAGGTCTCCTTTCCACCAAACGATGGATTTGGAAGGAAAAAGAAGTTCCTTGATCACCACAGATTTCCACATTCAATCAGTTTACCTTACACATGGTGCCCAGCCTCAGAATTTAATGGCACATTCCAATTCTCCTTCTTCCTTTCAGGTTCAGTGTGAAACCTCACACCAGTTCCAAGCACCTCAGCAATGTCAGCAATCATTATCTTCACAGAAACTGTCATACAGGATAGGATGATGCCATCAGGTTTACTGCCATGCACTTCAACACAGTGGGTTATATCCCAGAACACTCAAGCATGCAAGTCCCAGGCAATGAAAGGTAAGGATTAAAAACCAAACCAAAAAAAAAAAAAAAAAAAAAAATCAAACCACCATAAAAACAAAGCACTCATTTTAAAAACTTGAAGAAACCCCCAAAATCCAGATACCACTGAGTTGTAATTTTCATCTATGTCTCCATTGTTCATTTCCCCTCAGAAGCTTCACTAACTTTAATGGCAATGTTTTTTGGCTTAGGGGACTGTCCATATGAAATTATTTGGGGACTGATTCTGGGTAATTGGATTAATATGGATTCAAAAGCCACAGCCATAATGGTATTTAAGCAACTGATGCTGTGGTAGAAAGGTTGGTACCTGAATAAGCAGCTGTAATTAGCATTTCAATTACATTGTGTTCCCTGATTAATTACACATTTTACAAAAATACCACATCTCCTGGAAAAGGAAAGAGCAGGTTCTCCTGGGAGAAAGGAGGGGAGAGTACAGAGAATTCTCTATAGAGAATTCAGCATTAAGTTGTCAGATAAATCTCCACATCCTGGCACACCAAATTTCTCACAAAGCCAGAATCATCATACACATAGCTTGCCTCATGCTTTGTGTCTTCATTTGAAGAGTGGAGGAAGAAACAGGCTCTAAAACCACTCTCAAACCAATTAAAGAAAGCTCCCCAAAGGATTGGATAGAAATACAGAATATATTGGAAGACTAAATGGAAGGGCTATGCATAACTACATGCCTCAGTGCAAAAGCATATAAAGTACACAAAATGCATGGTCTGGGTTCATTGCAGAAGCCCATTAAAGCAAAGCTTTCCCAGTCTCCACCAAACCAGGCCAGCAATCCAGGCACAGATATCCTGTCTCCCAACCCCATACTAAGCTTCTCTGCCTCCCTGTTACTGAACCTTTGTGACACAGCTGAGATTCAGCTCTCCAGCTTCAGGCCCCTACAGAGGGCCCTCTGGACCTCACTGCCCCACAGCTGCAAGGGAGCAGCATTGGGAAGGGAGAGAGAGGGAAAGGGGAAAGAGAAAAATGGGAAGAGACAGCATGTGCTGTTAGAATCATAGAATCTCTTGGAAAAGACCTCCAAGCTCACCCAGTCCAACCTCTCACCCAGCCCTATCCAATCACCCAGACCATGGCACTAAGTGCCTCATCCAGGCTTCTCTTGAACATCTCCAGGGACAGCAACTCCACCACCTCCCTGGGCAGCACATTCCAATGGCAAATCTCTCTCTCTGTGAAGAACTTCCTCCTACTATCCAGCCTAGACCTCCCCTGGCACAACTTGAGACTGTGTCCTCTTGTTCTGTTGCTGGTTGCCTGGAGAGGAGACCAACCCCCTCCTGGCTACAACCTCCCTTCAGGTAGGTGTAGAGAGCAATGAGGTCTCCCCTGAGCCTCCTCTTCTCCAGGCTAAACACCCCCAGCTCCCTCAGCCTCTCCTCACAGGGTTTGTGTTCCAGACTCCTCCCCAGCTTTGTTGCCCTTCTCTGGACACCTTCCAGTACCTCAACATCTCTCTTGAATTGAGGAGCCCAGAACTGGACACAGTACTCAAGGTGTGGCCTGACCAGTGCTGAGTACAGGGCAGAATAACCTCCCTTGTCCTGCTGGCCACACTATTGCTGATCCAGGCCAGGATGCCATTGGCTCTCCTGGCCACCTGGGCACACTGCTGGCTCATGTTCAGCTACTATCAACAGCACCCCCAGGTCCCTTTCTGCCTGGCTGCTCTCAGCCACTCTGTCCCCAGCCTGTAGCACTGCTTGGGGTTGTTGTGGCCAAAGTGTAGAACCCTGCACTTAGCCTTGTTCAGTCTCATCCCATTGGCCTCTGCCCACCCATCCAGCCTGTCCAGGTCCCTCTGCAGGGCCCTCCTACCCTCCATCAGATGAACTCCTGCTCCTAACTTGGTGTCATCTGCAAATTTACAGATGATGGACTCAAACCCCTCATCCAGATCATGTTCCCTTATAAAGGCTAGATGCAAGCATTCTGGGAATGAAATAACATAATTTCCTGCATCCACCCACTGGGCTGGGCTCTCTGGCCCTCATCTTTATAGTTTTCAGAGGAACCCATTCCTCAAGCCATGACACTTTGCTGCAGCACATCCCCAAAACATCAAGTAGAGAGGATATAATTTGCACCAGAAGCTTGATGGAGATTATGTTAAAGGCTCCAAGTCATCTCCATGTGTACTCTAATTTATTCAGCTGCACTCTATAACCATGAGACAGTTTCATGGGTCCTTTGTTTTATGGCAAGAAAAAAAAGAAGACATTAGTGCTCTTCTACAAGAGGCAAGAGAGTTGAAGTCATTAGCACTTGTACAGCAGCACTGCCAATGGAGTGATTTAGGAACAAGTTTGCATCTTCTTTAATGATAAAAGTTCACAGGAGTATCACTTTACCTGAAAAACCAAAAGACAAATTCCCTCCTAAAGCAGGTCTGCTGAGAGCTATTTCCGTGGATAATTTGACCCTAAATTCTCAGCACCACTGCCTACACCAGGCTGCCTAATCCACACAATTATTTTAAATTCATAGCTATCTTTTGGCCAAACGGCAAGGAAGTGCTGCAAGGCTTTGCAGGAGGACAATTCTCACCTAGGAAAGGCAGAATAGGTGTTTAATCCCACCTCAGCCCTTGAGATCTCTGAGCCATTCCAGCAGGTGTACAAAAAAAAAAGCTGTGGGAGTGCTGAAAGATGAACAGTGCAGATCATTGCTCCAGGAAGGGAAAGAGAAGAGATCAGCTTGTGGGAGGGAGCTGAAAGAGAAGCCTGGCTCATGCCTTCTTAGTGCCCAAGGGAGACAGGGCAAGCAAAGAGAGAATCTGAAGAACTGAATTTCTTCCTAGGGTGAGAGATCAAAGTCTAAGACTCAGTTATGAATAGGAGACATCTTTTTATTTTATTAGCCTTTGGTAAAAGTTGTTGCTCTTTCAAATGTATCTGATTTATTTTTTGATAGACTGTTCTGACCACATGGCCTGCAGATAGATGTCAGTTCAGCTTTGACCTGCTAGACGAGAAAATCCAAGCAGAGAATAACTCAGCCAAGTGCAGGACAGGGTATCCTCTGCAAGGTCAGATGGATTACTGGGAAAAGGAAAGATACCATTGGATTTCACCACACTGGCTGGGAAAAAGTTCAGGTTTCAGCTAGATGAGAGCTACCAAATACAGATACATCATTGCATTGCCATGATAACAAAGGAGACAGCAAAAATTGTATTACTCAAGTACTAATATACCCCCAAAACTGAAAGAAATGCTTGCCATTCTTTGTTCTTGAGGACAGTGAAGCTCATTCCACCTTCCTCCCTTGCTTTCTGTTCAGAATGCCTGCTGTCCTGGTTTGAGCTAGAACAGAACTAATTCTGTTCAGTGATTTTACTTCTCAGCTCAGTCTCTCCTCAGTAACTGCACTTTGTGAAGTTAATGCTGCACTTTTGCAGCCAGTGTCTGCTTCTACAAGTGATAACATGTGGTGTTTACATTCAAGGACTGCTGTGCAGTATGCTTATACTTCCTCCTGTACAGACCAAAGTCACTGCTAAATCTTGTGCATCACACTGGGAGTGCAGAAAGCCAAAAGGAGGAGTAGACAGGACAGGTGATGCTAAAGTGACCCACAGAGGATTCCACTCCATGCACAGCATACTTGCTATAAATCTGAAGGATCATGAGGGTCAAGCTGGCTTCTTCAGTGGCCAGCATCTCTAAAGGACTCTCTTCTGCCTTCAGTCTTAGCTTGTGCATTCCTAAATCCAGTTCCAAAATCCAGCTCTAATATCTGATTCTTATCTGCCAGTCTAGGACTTCCCCAGTGCCTGCCCACCACAGCAGCAGTGAAAGTGACACAACTGCCATCAGGAGGCTGATTTCATATTTGGTTTTCTATATATTTGTATCTATCTCATTTTACTGTTATTATATTCATTAAAGCAGATGGAGTTTTCCAGTCAGTAAGTATCACAGTCTTATAGTACCACAGAGGTTGGAAGGGACTTCAAGAGATCATCAGGTCCAACCCCCCTGCCAGAGCAGCATCACTTAGGGGAGTCTGCACAGGAATGCATCCAGGTGGGGTTGGAAAGGCTGCAGAGAAGGAAACTCCACAACCCCCCTGGGCAGCCTGTTCCAGGGCTCTGTCACCCTCACTGGAAAGAAGTTTCTCCTCATGTTGAGCTGAAATCTTCTATGCAAGTTTGAACCCATTGTTCCTTGTTTTTTTAAAGAAAAAAAGTCACTGAAAGTGTCAAAAATAATAAAAACAGTAAAAGAATGATGACTTCAGCAGACAAAGAAAAAAGCCTACATAAAACTGAACGGAATTACCTAAATTTCACTGTGAAGCTTGGTAAATGAAGAAACCTCTCTCATTATGGTTCACAAGCAAGTTTTATGCAAATATGTTTGTCCCTTTATGACTGTGTATTTTTTTTCTCTCCATTTTTCTCTCCATTATTCCTTTTTTTCTACTGTGTCCAGTTTTGGGCTCCCCAGTTCAAGAGAGACAGAGACCTGCTGGAGGAAATCCAACAGAGAACCAGGAGGATGCTTAGGGGACTTGAGCATCTCCCCTGTGAAGAGAGACTGAGAGCCCTGGGGCTGTTTAGTGTGGAGAAGAGAAGACTGAGAGGGGATCTGATCAATGTCTATCAATAGCTGAGGGGTGGGTGTCAAGGGGAGGGGGCCAGGCTCTTTTTGGTGGTTCACAGTGATAAGACAAGGAATAATGGATGCAAACTTGAACATAGAAGATTTCAGCTCAACATGAGGAGAAACTTCTTTCCAGTGAGGGTGACAGCCCTGGACCAGGCTGCCCAGGGGGGTTGTGGAGTCTCCTTCTCTGGAGACTTTCCAAACCCACCTGGATGCATTCCTGTGCAGACTCCCCTAAGTGATGCTGCTCTGGCAGGGGGGTTGGACTCAATCTCTGGAGGTCCCTTCCAACCTCTGATGCACTGTGATGCTGTGATACTCTTTGGGAAAGGAGAGGGGTTAATAGAAGAAATATGCTGAGTGGACTGGGCCAGCCCTAACCACTGACACCTGCCCAGGACTCCAACAACCATATGCTGTATCAGCTTTGACAACTAACATTTGCTAATCCTATGGACTGCAAAAACTATAGCTGTTCCAAATTGGAAAAGGAATTGATGCAGAATAATATCATAAAGTAACTGAGGAATTGCAAATGTTGAGCTTGAAATGGTGCTCAGGGCAGTTAATGTGTTGCCTTCCATTTAAGCTACAATTCACTTTGGTTTAAAAATATATCTACACTGTCTTCCTATTTCTGGAATAATAGACACATTTGTTTGGGGTGGTGTTAATGCACAGCAGCTGGTGAATTCTAATTAAGGAAACCAGAGCTGGGAGTTAAGATCTGATTGAGTCACAGTGTCCTTAATTCACACAGGATGCAAAATGAAGGTAAATATTTGCACTGCTGTGTTCTATTGTTCTTTGGAGAGAACTGCAAATCCACACACACGCAACCACAGAAAGCAGAGCTATATGAAAGTCAGCAATTCCAAAGGCTTTGCAGGGTAAAGAACTTGATTTTCCAACCTCATTATACCTATGCCTGGGAAAGACAGTGTCTCCTTGTCTGTGTGACCCTTCAATCAAGGCTTGAATCACAGAATCTCAGAAATATTCAGGTTGGAAAAGACCCTCAGAAGCACCAAGTCCAACTCAGAGCCCTACCCGACAAGGCTCACCCCAAAACCATAGCCCCAAGCACCACATCTAAACCACCATTAAACACATCCAGGCTTGGGGACTCAACTATCACCCTGGGCAGCATATTCCAATCCTTGACCACTCTTGCTGGGAAAAAAATTTCCTACTGTCCAGTCTAAACCTACCCAGTTGTAGCTTGAGGCCACTGCAGGTCTAAAATGCTTTTTACTGCGTAGCTGTTTATAAACATCTAAAAAAAATTACCTAACTGCCTGCTTACCTGTGTCGTAGAATCAGTCAGGGTTGGAAGGGACCACAAGGATCATCCAGTTCCAACCCCCCTGCCATGGGCAGGGACACCTCACACTACAGCAGGCTGGCCAGAGCCTCATCCAGCCTGGCTGCAAACTCCTCCAGGGATGAGACTTCCACCACCTCCCTGGGCAACCTGTGCCAGTGTCTCACCTCCGTCATGGTGTAAAACTTCTTCCTAACATCCAAGCTGAATCTCCCCGCTTCCAGCTTTGTTCCATTCCCACCAGTCCTATCACTCCCTGACACCCTAAAAAGTCCCTCCCCAGCTTTCTTGTAGCCCCCTTCAGATCCTGGAAGGCCACAAGAAGGTCACCTCAGAGCCTTCTCTTCTCCAGACTGAACAGCCCCAGCTCTTTCAGTCTGTCCTCATAGGAGAAGAGCTCCAGCCCTCTGCTCATCTTGGTGGCCCTTCTCTGGACAACTTCCTCTTTTAATAGAGGCTCCAGAACTGGATGCAGTACTCCAGGTGGGGTCTCACCAGAGCTGAGCAGAGGGGGAGAATCACCTCCCTTGCCCTGCTGGCCACACTTCTCTTGCTGCAGCCCAGGCTCTGCTTGGCTTTCTGGGCTGCAAGTGCTCACTGCTGGCTCATGGTGAGCTTCTCATCCCCCAGCACCCCCAAGTCCCTCTCCTCAGGGCTGCTCTCCAGCCAGTCCCTGCCCAGCCTGGATTTATGCTTGGGATTGCCCTGACCCAGATACAGCACCCTGCCCTTGGTCTTGTTGAACCTCACAAGTTTGTCTTGTGCCCACCTCTCCAGCCTGTCAATGTCATGTCTTCCCACTCACAATCCTCACCTACGTGTCAGTGCTAAGTTGTGTAATGAACATTTTCTAGCTCAGTGATGTAAACAAGGCTTGAATTATTTACATAAGGGCCAGCTCTGAGATGAGCCCAGGGTAGGACTCATTTTAAAACACCTAGGAGATTTCTGAAGGAATCTATTGTATCTTCCAGTGCTGGAGTGATGCAGAAGGACAGAATTATTTTGTAAAGTGTTTCTGCTAAATTGAACTCTCCTGACCACTGTGAGGCACTTACAATACCTGAAAACTATAGATAAACTGCTTCCCTGATTATAGGTTTGTCTGCAGTACCTGCAATATATAAACACAGGCTGTTCAAAATCCCTGTCAAAATTATTGGATGTAAAATTGACTTCAGCTAAATCATTTCCCCCCTCCTTTATGTTCTGTCAAGGTTGCTATTTTTTCTTGTGAGAATTTGTTGGTTTGTTTTTTTTTTTTCTCCTTTGGAAGCTGAAGCAAACCCAAGAAGTGTCAGCACAAATACCAAACATTTCCACTATGTCTGACTTCTGTAGTGCTTCATCATAACCACTGTTTGCTTGCTTTCTGCCCTCATTCACACCCTTTGCTATGAATGAGCTTCCCTGCTGCTTGGCTTCTCCTGAGAGCAGTTTGATTGCTGTAATTCAGCTGCTGTCTTCTCCTCTCACTGGAGAGGTGACCACAGTAAACCACCAGAAATGCTTTTGAAAACTCAGCACAAACAAAACCAGGGTGAGGGCAGCAACCTCAGATCTCACATTCCCTGAGTTTGCCTGCCCATCACTTTTCTTTCAAACCTTTCCACAAAGAGAAAGGGTTTCTTGTGGACAGCTTTTGATTTTTTCTACCCCTGTTTTCCCTCCTCAAGCCCAGGCTATTAAAACTATAGAGATTTCAAGCCACTGTAATGCAGGTGTGAAGGTTGCCAGTGGACTCCTACATTCATTGCACATGGGTGCAGCTTGAGTTGGCTGCTCTCCTTCTCAAGAAAAACAAAAAAACTCAACCAAACAGCAAAAACCTAGCTTACTGGATTAGAACACTGTTTTATTTCTTACCAAAAATAAGCTGTTTGCCACATCACTGCAAAATTATGCAAATTACCTTGTCATACATGTCAGACTGATGGTTTTAAACTGCCCAAAGATTTCTACCTCTGGGCAGACAATGCCATTACAACATGGCTTTGAGCCATCTTGCTTCACCCTGCTAAAAAAAATCTCATTTCCTCAGACCACCAATTTTCACAGACAGTTATTTTAAAAAGATGTGCTTGGCTTTGAGGGCTTTTTGTTATTTTTTTTTAGGTTTTGTCTGCATATGGTATGCAGCATTTAGACTTGTAGGCACTGGCCTGAAAAAAAAAATCTAAATTAACTAGAAGCAACTAGCTGCATACCATTAAAATTGTCAGACTGAGCTGCAGGTCGTGGTGCAGATGGGCTGCCAAGTAGTTGTCACTACATGTGGCCAATCACCAGAGTGTATTTCAGATAGAGCTGCTGGTGAATAGCAATCACTGCCCAAGCTATCTCACAGAGCTGAATTAAATCACATTAATTCTTTGCAAGTACAAGATGTAAGTTTGAGCTTCTTGTTTGTAGGGTGTAAAAATCAAACCAAACTAAACCAAACCAACCAAGAAGAAAAAAAAAAAAAAGAAAGCCAAAACAAAGCCCAAACCAAACAAAAAATACAACCACAAAAAAAAAAAAACAAAACCACAAACACAAAAAAAAAAAAACCCAAACCAAAACCAAACCAAACCACAACCCAACCAAGCAAAAAAACAAACAAAGGAAATAAAACCCCAACCAATCCAACCTAAACCAATTCCTTCCACTTAATGTTAGGTGTGTGCACTCCAAAGAGCAGCAATATGTACTTCAGGAGGCTTAAGACAAAATGAGAGGTATTGAAATATTAGATAAGAGAATCAATCATGTCACAGCTGCAATTCTACAGAGACTTTTGGTTATTGATAGGTTCAGTTTGACTTCTCTGATGGAGCAGGGGAAACAGGGCTGGAAGTGAGCAGAAGGGCATACCAGTGAGTGTGTTGGGCAGAGGTAGAAAAAGACCAAAGGACTTTCCACAGGACAAACAAGTCTTTTTTTTCTGCAGGAGGTCCACCAATGCTGTTTCACAACAGCACAATGTTTGAGAAGAGGTGATGCCAAAAAATGGGCTTCAGAATTTATTGAAAACAGGAACATTTGGACATTTGTTATGAAATACCAGTTTGGAAGTATGTGTGAAGTGTATAGATCTATAAACCTATATTTATACTTATAATATCTATAGATATATATATTTTAGTCTGGAGAGGAGAAGACTGAGAGAGGATTTAATAAATGATTATAAGTATCTGAGGGCTGGGGGTCAAGAGGGAGGGGACAGGCTCTGCTCAGTTGCACCTGGGATAAGACAAAGGGGATAATAGATATAAACTCCAGCACAGAAGGTTCCACCTCAACATGAGGAGGAACTTCTTCACTGTGAGGGTCCCAGAGCACTGGAACAGGCTGCCCAGAGAGGTTGTGGAGTCTCCTTCTCTGGAGCCTTTCAAGCCCCATTTGCATGTGTTCCTGTGCGACCTGTGCTAGATTCTATGGTCCTTGTCTGGCAGGGGGGGTTGGACTCCCTGGTCTCCAGAGGTCCCTTCCAACCTGTAATGTTCTGTGATTCTGATTCTCTGTCTAGCTATATGTACATTATAAAAGCAAACTCTTCCCTCACTCTCAAACACCGGTGTGAATTTTAGCAGCTCGGATGGTTCGGTCTTCTGTTCAATATGACAAATCAAAGCAAAATCAAGCAAACTAAAACTGATGATTTCATTAAGGCCTGCAGCAGGATAGTTAACTTGCTGTATGAAGGTATGCAGAAAACCCATTTGTCAGTTTGAAAGCACTAGCACTGCCCTGCACACAGCCACACACCCCACAAAAAAAAAATAGCCAGAGTGAAAAATCCAAGCCAGGATCTATAGGTAAAAGTGATGAAAAGAAAGCAAAATAATGAAGCAATCGAAGCAGAAAACCTGATTCACATTTTCATCCTGCTGTGCTTTGCTCCAAACCCAGTTTTATGTCTGTATTGATGATCTGGATAGAGTTTTGCAGCAGCTACTTTTGTTGGCTGTTTTCAGCCGATAGGGCTCTGTCACTGCTATCATTTTCAATTAATCATTAGGCAGAGTGAAAAAATTGTTAGCCTCAGTCACAGATAATGCACAGGTTCTTCTGCTGACAAAGGTGAAGTGCTTCTGGGTTTCAGCTGCATCTTGCTCTGACAGGCAGTTTTAAGGCAAGGTGACTTGCTCTGCTGGTCCTGTCTTTTATATCTTATTTCTTTCACAACAACAACAACAAAAAGAAATTCAAGTGTGTAGCCTGAGTTGTGTATTCCCCAGAGCATCTTCAGATAAACTGATAAACAGCTGGTAAAGTAAGTTTTCATTTCATTCATTTCATTTAGGTTTTCATTTCATTTAGTCCAGTGGAGGACCACAGAAATGATGAGGAGATTGAAGCATCTCTCTTATGAGAAAAGGATGAGAGATCTGAGGCTTTTCAGCCTGGAAAAGAGAAGACTGAGAGGGGGAGGATCTTTTGAATGCTTACAAATATCTCAAGGGTGGGCTCTTCTCAGTGGTGCCCAGTGATGAGATAAGAAGCAACAGACACAAGCCAGAACACAGATGTTCCCCCTGATCGCAAGGAAAAAATGTTCTTTCAGGGTGACAGAGCACTGGAACAGGCTGTCCAGAGAGGTTGTGGAGTCTCCTTCTCTGGATGAATTCAAAACCTGCCTGAAAATGTTCCTGTGCAACCTGATCTAGGCAAGCCTGCTTTGTAGGAGGGTCTGCCAGATGATCCCTGAAGGTCCTTCCAACCTCTATCATTTTGTGATTCTGTAAAGAGACTAACTGACCTTGTGTTCACTTGTGCAAAGCTTTCATCAGATGAAAATCTTCTGTTTCCACACACAGTGACTATCTTTGCAATCACTCCTGGGACAGTATCTGTGACCAGTAAATGGCTGCAGACCCACCTCCAGACCCATCTGGATTCATTCCTGTGTGACCTGCGTTAGATTCCACAGTCCTGATCTGGCAGGGGGAATGGATTTGATGCTCTTCAGAAGTCCCTTCCAACCCCTAACATCCTGTGTGTTAAAAGACCTGAGCTGTGACACCTACTGGAAGACTGAGTCCTTCTAATCCCACATGGGAATGACACCTGTCAGCTGTGCTAGGATGAGGAAACCTTCATTCACCTATGAAAACCAGACATTGCCAGGTGCAGCCACCATGAGAGAAATCTGACAGGAATCTGACAGAAGCCTGACAGACACCTGACAAAGCCCAGAGCCTGCCAAAGATGAGATCAGCTGGGTGCCTCACTGCCACTGAACAGTGCCTCAGGGTCTAGGGCTTTTGTCCTGTGCTTGCTCCAAACTAATTTGCATGACCACATAAATATATAAATGGAGGTATAGATGGAACCCAAACTGGGAGCCAGTTCTGAGTTGGTTCCCTTTGAGCAAGCAGTGCTGGATCCCTCTCCTTGGACTAGGAAGCTATCTAAGGATACTTCTGTGGACTGAGTGAGTCCTCAGCCCCCTTTGGTGGGTGGATCTTTCTCCTGGGTGTAGCCTTGAGCAAGCTCTTGCCTCTTGTGGACAAGTGATTTCTTTTGGGGGGAGAGAGTTCCTTTGTGGGGGAGGTTTTCCCATTGACAAGTGAATGTGCACACATTTTGGTTCATCTTACTAGAAGGAACATTCCTTAAAGCTTAGGAATTGGTTGTGTAGCCGTGTGTTTCCAACTTTTATTTGAACCTGTGATTTAATTCCATCAGGAGTGCGGAGTAATTTTGGTTACAACAAAGCTGCACTTTGGGTAGCTGTGGCTGACTGTGTTGTGGGGGCCTCTGCCACATTGCTTCCTGGGATTTTGCTCTTTCCTATTTCATTCACTTTTATTACTTTTTTTTTTTTTTTTTTTTTTTTTTTTTTTTTTTTTTTTTTTGGTCTTTCTTCTCCACACTGCTGCTTGTGCCTCTGCCACAGTTTGGCAGGGAACAGAGCCATGGGCTGCCAACACAGCAGCTTCAAAATGGTGCCAGAGCATCTCCTGCAGCACCAAAGAGCAAAGCTGTCTGTGCACAGAGGAGAAGGGCTGCTCTGGCAGGGGCTGAGGGCTGCATTCCATCAACAGCAAGCCTGGGGAGCTGCTTTCCCTGCAAGCAGCACAGGGAACAGCCAGCAGAAGATTGCTCATGAGACATCCCATCTTTTTTTTGCTTGAGTTGCCTCCCTGTTATTCAACTTATACCATTCATACCATTGTGTCCCCTCGTGTTGCCCTCACTGCTCCTCAAAACATGGTCTGAGATGCTACCACAAGAGCGGAAAGAGTGTGGGTTTCAGAGTGTCACAGCTTATGGAACTGCATGTTTTTTTCCTCACTCTTTACTACAACAAGAGACTAAACAACTGGGATTGAGGTGGTGGCTGAGAGTATCTAAGATTCCAACAACCTTATGAGTTGGGCATGGCTCAAGCCATCCAAACTAAAGCATAAAAAGCAAGATCACATTGCAAAATAGAGATGCTGCACTGCAGCTGATTTTTCTTTTTCAGTTAAGAGGTGAAAAAAAAAAAAGAAAAAAAAAAAGAGAGAGAGGGAGAAAGAGACAAACAAGCCATAAATCTCAGGGGCCCCATGCTTGCCTGGAACTGTTGCAGTACATTTATCATTATTACATAACCTTAAAAAGGTTTAGTTGGCTCAGGTTTTTTGCTGGCACTAACATTTTAAATAAAAATTAATACAGGCACATGCAGATCAGGCCACTGCATGGAGCTACCTGGGGAGTAAGTCTCAGGTGTGGATGTGGGGGTTGGGGTTTCTGGGGTTTGGGTTTGTTTTGTTTGGTTTGGTTTGGTTGGTTGGGGTTTTTTTCCCTCTATATTGGCTTATTTCTTCTTTTTTTCTTTTGTCTTTAATAGCTCAAAAATAGCATGTGTGGGGTGGTGTTATATAACTAATAAATGAAATCAGAGACAAATCCTAGCCACAGGCACCATGTAGAAGGGATGGCAACTGTCAGCCTTGACTCCCCAGTTGTCAAACACTGAACAGGATGTTAGCTCCTGAACAATTCCACAAGCTTGAAAACATCACAGACATGAGTGAGCCAGGGTTATTGTCCTGATCCACAATAAAAACATCTGTGTGGCAGCCAAGGCTTTCATCTGTACAAATTAAGGTACTCCTTTAACTATGCCAATGTAAATCAGGTGCTGGGTAGCAACTAGCCAAGTGAACCAGAGCCAGGCTGCTCTGGCCATTTTGCACTGATTGGGTAAAGTTCAGGAGGAAAGATTGCTTTGGGCACCAGGAATCACAGAACAGCAGAGGTTGGAAGGGACCTCAAGAGGTCATCTAGTCCAATCTCCTTGCCAGAGCAGGATCACCCAGAGTAGCCTGCACAGGAATGCATCCAGGTAGGTTTTGAATGTGACCACAGAAGGAGACTCCACAACCCCCCTGGGCAGCCTGTTCCAGGGCTCTGTCACCCTCACTGTGAAGAAGTTTCTCCCCATGTAGAGATGAAATCTTCTCTGTTCAGGTTTGAACCCATTGTTCCTTGTCTTATCACTGTGAACCACCCAAAAGAGCCTGGCCCCCTCCACTCGACACTCAGCCCTCAGATATTGATAGACATTGATCAGATCCCCTCATTGAGGAGACCTCCTACTGCTATTTCCAGTTCTGCTATCACCCAGAGTGGTTTCTCTGCTGCAGAATGATCTCTTAGCACTTTTCTAGCTCCATAGGACACTCAGCCCACAGGGAAATTTGGACAAGCTGGTCTGTAAATCATAATAACATCCAATTCAGGGCTTCCTAAATATAAAACCCTGTTGCTTTTCTTGGTGGATGAGCTGAGAATCCCATGTAGGTATCCTTCAGCCTTGGAAAACAAGGGAGAATTTAAAGAAAATATTGGGTTCAAAAATTACTGAGGAGCTTTTCAAATCTGCCATGGAGGAAATGCAGCCCCCTGTTGAATCATCACCTTTTTTTGGAGCACGTCTGATTTATTCTTGGAGGCATCCTGTGCAACTTCTGACTGCTTCCAGGCACCTTTAGATTGAAAGCTGCACTAGAAATCTGAAATAACTTGGCTGAAGGCCAGAGATGAATTTGCATATGAAAGGTGCAAAAATAATAAAGGAAACAAAATACAAAGGCAAATGGGGATCAATTAGCTAATTAATTTGGAGGTAAACATTCTCAGCCTCACCAGCTTATGTAAAAAAAGGGAACACTGCTTGGTTTTACTGGAAAAATTTATCTATTAGCTTTTATTTTTTCTCAGACTATCCAGTAAATCTTTGATGCTTTAAACTGAGTCATATATCAGATTTTAAAAGAATAGGGGGGGGGGGGAGAAAGGTTACAAAAGTGATTTATTCTTCCTTATATTTTGTTTCACAAAGTCCTTTCTAAGTTGCTTTTTTTGCCACCTCTTAAAATGAATTTAGCTGTTAAAGAATGAATGGTTCCAATCCCATGCTCATAGCTGACAATGTAGCATCTCTGCTCCTTGAAATGCTTCTTCAACTGTTATTAGTGCTGGTTGTATTGGCAGGAAAAAAGTGTTTGTAAGTGCTGCAAGCAATGAATTATGAGAAGATTTGGTTGTGTTTGTATGAACTTGTCTGCTATCCAATAAATTCCACAAAACTCAGACATTGGCAGTTGCCAAAATTCTTTTCTCTGATTATTGGATAACAAGTTCTGCATGGGCCAGCAATGTGCCCTGGTGGCTAAGAAGGCCAATGGGATCCTGGGGTGCATTCAGAGGAGTGTGTCCAGCAGATCCAGGGAGGTTCTCCTCCCCCTCTACTCTGCCCTGGTGAGGCCACACCTGGAATATTGCATCCAGTTCTGGGCTCCCCAGTTCAAG
The DNA here is from genome assembly GCF_027791375.1 of Indicator indicator. Classification (NCBI taxonomy): domain Eukaryota; kingdom Metazoa; phylum Chordata; class Aves; order Piciformes; family Indicatoridae; genus Indicator; species Indicator indicator. The sequence continues at coordinate 4,418,213 of NC_072017.1, forward strand.
AGGGACAGGGATCTGCTGGAGAGAGTCCAACAGAGGGCTGCAAGGATGCTGAAGGGACTGGAGCACTGCCTGAGGAGGAGAGGCTGAGAGCCCTGGGGCTGTTCAGTCTGGAGAAGAGAAGACTGAGAGGGGATTTAATAAATGTTTATAAATATCTGAAGGCTGAGTGTCAAGAGGGAGGGGACAGGCTCTGCTCAGTTGCACCCTGGGATAGGACAAGAGGCAATGGATAGAAACTCCAGCACAGGAGGTTCCACCTCAACATGAGGAGGAACTTCTGCACTGTGAGGGTCACAGAGCACTGGAACAGGCTGCCCAGAGAGGTTGTGGAGTCTCCTTCTCTGCAGACTTCCAAGCCCCCTCTGGATGTGTTCCTGTGTGACCTGTGCTGGATTCTATGGTCCTCACTTTGTCAGCTTCTCAGTCCCAGTCCTGACTGCAACTGCCAGTGGATTTCACCCTTCCCAGACTCAGTGTCTGCAGGAAACTTGTGGCTCTATATCAAACACCCCAGAAGCTGCTCTCTGCATTCTTCTTGCTCATTCTTGTATAATGGCTTTTCCCTTCTGTACTAGGATCATAGGCTTGTTCTGCAATCAGCAGAGCCCAGGAGGAGTTAGATTTCAAAGTTGTCTCTCTTATGCTCCCCAGAGTCATCCACTTTCCCTAAGACACCAACCTAGACTTCAAAGGCAATGTAGTGGCATTAAGGAGAAAGATAAGGCAGTGCATTTGAATCAATAAACAGTCTCCTTCCTATGATCTCTTTCAAACATGGGCATTCAGAAGCAGTTATAACACTGCTTTGAATCCCCTGTTCATTTTGAAGCAGGGCATGGTGGTACACACTCTGGTGTGCTGAAGTTTGCAGAGTGAAATCAGTCTGGAGAGGACAGTTGGCTGCTTTTGGAATGAACACCTGAAAAATTCCTAGGAGCAAACATTCTGCTCAAGGCATGAGTCATGAAGGTAGCACAAAAGGCAGACTTGCAGCCCTTCTGAGCAGGTTGGCATGCCTGGTGTTTGAACTCCCTCTATACAGAGCAGCCTACATTCCTGCTGGATTACCCAGTGGTAGCTATAGAAACTGTGCACTTGCATCTTCAGAGACAAAAATAAATGAGTAGGGCTACTGGCTTTTACCTGTCCCTTTCAAGAACAGGCAAGAAATAGCTCTCTCCTTCCCATAAAATAAAAGCCAAAATGTTCCTGAACATTCCTAAATGTTCAGGAAGAGCAAGAGAGGACAGTTCCAGTTCATCATCAAGCACCAAGGGAAGAGTCCTCCATGATTTGCATGCCAGGGGAACCAACTTTAGTTTTTCCTAACTCAAAACCTTTGTCACCCATCCAGTTTGCTATAATTTCACACCAAACTGAAAAAGCCTTTCCGAACTCAACAATGACTTGGCCAGAAACTTTTGACTTTGAAAACCTTTTAATTCTTTCTCTTATACCCCTGCCAGCATTAACCCCATGGAATAACACTTAAGGAACAGTAAAATTCCCGTGGGCATTGCAATGAGATCCAAGTTCCCCAAAGACTTTGGACAGATCCAAAATAATAATCACATAATTAATTAGCATCAGTTGAAAACACTGGGGATGGGTGGAAGCAGAACAGAACTTGCTTCTAAGCTCCACCACTTCCTTAATAGTACAGAGCTTGGTTTGATGCCACAGTAGAAACCTCACTACTATGAAAAAAGATAGTAGAGCTCCTTATTCTTGCAATCAAACCACTCTCAGAAAGCTTTTTTTTTTTTTTTTTGTCCTGCCTGTAGGGATTAATTTCCACAGCTCCTATCACCCTAATCGAATAGGCTGCCATCTTTTATTACAACATACAGAGAATCCTGGAATCAAGATTTTAATTCCTATTTGCCCTGCACTTCCACATATAACTCTCAGTCCCTATTTTAATCTTCTCTCCCACATCCTTTCCCAGAGCAGGCTTTACTGTAGTGCAGTTTGAACTGTGATGTTTCTCCTGTACTGAAATGATCTTCTGCTATGTGGCCAAAGCACAGGAGATAAAACAGAGCAGGGGGGGAAAATAGAATCATAGAATCAGTCAGCATTGGAAGGGACCACAAGGATCATCCAGTTCCAACCCCCCTGCCATGGGCAGGGACACCTCACACTACAGCAGGCTGCCCAGAGCCTCATCCAGCCTGGCCTGCAAACACCTCCAGGGATGGGGCCTCAACCACCTCCCTGGACAAACCCATTCCAGGGTCTCAAATATGCAATGCTGGAAGATGGTGTTTGATGTGTGATAGCCAAAGGCTGTTTCATCGACAGAGGAGTGTGTCCAGCAGATCCAGGGAGATTCTCCTCCCCCTCTACTCTGCCCTGGTGAGATCTCACCTGGAATATTGTGTCCAGTTTTGGGCTCCCCAGTTCAAGAGGGACAGGGGTCTGCTGGAGAGAGTCCAACAGAGGGCTACAAGGATGCTGAAGGGACTTGAACACTGCCTGGTGAGGAGAGGCTGAGAGCCCTGGGGCTGTTCAGTATGGAGAGGAGAAGACTGAGAGGGGATTCAATCAATGTCTATCAATATCTATTATTTCCCTTCTTTTCCTGTTTGTTTCTGGAAACCTAACATACAGAGTTCCCTACGTGGCTGTTCAAGCAGAGGTGGCTGTTCTTTGAGGATCATGTAAAGGGAAAAGTTTGAACAAAAATGCCACCTTCTTGTGGAGAAGGATCTGCTCTGTGAAATGCAAGCTTTTGCAGGCAAGAGCTATCTCAAATGACACCACCTGTCAGCTCTGTCATTTCAAATACTTTGCTGGGTTTTAAACTCTCAAAATAGATCCATTAAAAATAAAATCATGTCAATAATTGTGCCCAACCACTTGATGAATAAGGATTCCATCACTGAAATACTCTGTTTGCTTTGCAAGAAGTTTTTCTTGTTCTCAGCACGGTCAGGAAGGGTATAAATCTATGAAGCAGTGCTTGGCAGACAATTACAAGGCAGAGCTTTTTGCAAAAGAAGTGCTGGAATTTCTAGAAGTAGTTTCCAGAGAAGACATCAATATTTCCTATGTTCTGAATGTGCAGAAACATTCCCCAGCCACCTGTGGGCCCCTGACACACTTTGTGTGTGTTATGTGCATATAAATGGAATACAGGATCTGGTTACTGTGTTAATTTCCATGCCATCTCATAGTCTCACGGATACAGAATCATACAACTGTCAGGGATGGAAGGGACCTCAAGGATCAGCTAGTTCCAACCCCTCTGCCATGGGCAGGGAACACAGAATCAACCGGGTTGGAAGAGATCTCCAAGGTGATCAAGTCCAACCAATCACCTAACCCTAACTAATCAACTAGACCATGGCACTGAGTGCCTCATCCACACTACATCAACTTGCTCAGAGCCACATCCAACCTGGCCTTAAAAACCTCCAGGCATGAGGCTTCCACCCATCCCTGGGCAACCTGTTCCAGTGTCTTGCCCCTCTCATGGTGAAGAATTTCTTTCTAACATCCAAACTGAAGCTACCCACTTCTATTTTTGCTCGATTCCTCCTAGTCCAATCATTATCTGACACCCTAAAAAGCCCCTCACCAACTTTCTTGCAGGCCCTCTTCAAATACTGGAAAGCCACAATAAGGTCTCCTCAGAGCCTTCTCTTGTTTCACTGAGTATTTCTTCCCATCACCCCTTAAAGGTAACAGAAATACTTTAAAAAATGGAACCTGAAGTACTTTTGTGCAGGTGGCAAGCATACAGACAGGACATGGTTGCAAGGGAGAAAGCAGCAAACTACTGAGCAGAGGGATGGATGTCTGAGGGATCAAGAGGTAAGGTTGCTGTTCTCCATTCAGGGAAAGGACCAACATTTCAGCCTGTACTTCTCCAGCAATCAGAAAGGTGATGGGAATCTCTCCTCTCCATAGTCTCTGCTCCTATTCACATCCTGCTCCAGTCTCTAATCTAATTTCTGATCCACCAATGGAGTAATGAGATCTAGGAGAGGTTAAGCTCCAGATTTCAAATACCCATTAACATCAAGAGACTATGGTTGAATAAATGCTTTCACTGTTCCATCAGTACTCTACTATGACTGTGGCAAGTAAGGCTTTGAAACCTTTTCTAGGTCTTTCAGGCTTCTCAAATACATATGCAAATAATCAGTATCGTCTCAACAAACATTTGATTAATTTCAGGTATAAATTAGACACCTTGAGACATACCTGATATTGATGAGGACATGTTTTGCTGTTCATTCACTCCCAGTAGGCAGAAAGACTGACTTTTGCAAAGTAAGCAACTAAAATCCTTCCAAGGACCAGAGAAAGAGGTGAAGACCTCTCAAGGGAGATTCAGAGTAGCCACAGGACTCTCCTCACCTGTGGCTGGATGGGGACTGATAGGGAATTACAAACACCTGCAGCCACAAAAAATTCAATGCTCCAAACCATCCTGTGAGGGCAGGCAACTCAAAAACACTCATGGCTCTGAAAAAGAGAAGAAGACATAAAGGACAGCAGTGAAAGAAAGAGAAAAGCACTTGCCTTGAAACAGGTACTGAAGTTTAAATTACTGGGAAAATCAAGTGCAAATTGTTATATGCTTGCAAAGTTTAGGCAGTTGCAGGAATACCTCTCACTGTGAAGTGAAAGAACTGGGTCACCCTCGGATTTAAGGGAACTGCCAGGCATCCAAACCTCAATGCAGCCAGACAGGAATGTTTGCTCAGCATTTCTGGGCACCTGCAGCCCCATTTATTAACTGAATATGAAAAGCAATGGATGTCTAGAAAGCTATCCTGCATTTCACAGAGTCTGTCATCACTTGCATCTATTTTCCTGGGGTGGGTTTGAAATGACCCCCTAACTAATTTGGAGACTTTACCCCCAAAAATAAATTGCCAGCCAGCTCAGTTTGGGATGGAAGTAAATGAAGCTCTAGTTACAAGCAAACTACAATCTAGAACTATGAAATGCCATGAATATATACAAAATATACAACAGATGTACAATAGATACATATTCACAATTTATAAACAGCACAGAAACTCCTCAGACCCCCCCGGATGGATCCAGGGGACCCATTCACCTCTTCTCTCACTCCCTCCCTCCTCCCCATTACCTCACACAGTAGTCAAAACAGAGATACCCCTGGCAAGGCCATGGAAGGGAGAGAGAGAAGAAAGTTGCAGGCAGAAGTGACAGGGGGAGAAAAGAGCCAGAACTGTTTATGTTTCTGCTCTATATTCCCATTAGCAACCCAATAAGTTCTATAGACCTTATCACTATTTTTCTTTTGCATCCAAAGGTAATTTATTTAACTTTCGGTCTTTGCAGTCAGGGATTAGGCTAAAGTTCCCCTTTAAAACTGTAATATCTACTCTGAAAGGTACTTCTTATCCCATACACCTGGGCACAAGCTGTTAATACAGTATTTGTGAATGGTGCTTGGTAAAAATCAATAGATTTATATTTATAAACACATTTGAATGCAAAGATGTTTTTCTTTCAGAGTATTCAACAAGACCAAGTGCAGGGTCCTGCAGCTGGGTTGAGGCTATCCCCAGCACAAAGCCAGGCTGGGCAGGGACTGGCTGGAAAGCAGCCCTGAGGAGAGGGACTTGGGGGTGCTGGTGGATGAGAAGCTCAACAGGAGCCAGCAGTGAGCACTTGCAGCCCAGAAAGCCAACCAGAGCCTGGGCTGCAGCAAGAGAAGTGTGGCCAGCAGGGCCAGGGAGGTGATTCTCCTCCTCTGCTCAGCTCTGGTGAGACCCCACCTGGAGTACTGCATCCAGTTCTGGAGCCTCTGTTACAAGAGGGATCTGGACATGCTGGAAGGTGTCCAGAGAAGGGCCACCAGGATGAGCAGAGGGCTGGAGCTCCTCTCCTATGAGGAGAGACTGAGAGAGTTGAGGCTGTTCAGTCTGGAGAAGAGAAGGCTCTGAGGTGACCTTCTTGTGGCCTTCCAGTGTCTGAAGGGGGCTACAAGAAAGCTGGGGAGGGACTTTTTAGGATGTCAGGGAGTGATAGGACTGGGGGGAATGGAACAAAGCTGGAAGTGGGGAGATTCATATTGGATGTTAGGAAGAAGTTTTACACCATGAGGGTGGTGAGACACTGACACAGGTTGCCCAGGGAGGTGATGGAAGCCTCATCCCTGGAGGTTTTTAAGGCCAGGCTGGATGTGGCTGTGAGCAACCTGCTGTAGTGTGAGGTGTCCCTGCCCATGGCAGGGGGATTGGAACGGGATGATCCTTGTGGTCCCTTCCAATCCTGACAATTCTATGATTTTATGATCTCTAGAGGTCCCTTCCCACCTCTGCTATACTGTGATACTGGGAATGTTGCATTGTTCATATTAGCCTCAACAGAAATTTTAAAGCATCATTCAGAGTATTTTGAATTGATGTCTTTGAAGAAGTTTGTTGATTCCCTGCCAGAAAAAAAAACAAACATGCTGTTCATGTTTTAAAACATCTTACCCAAAGAGATGAAAGTACTTCTAAACTGTTACTTGTCTATATAGAAGAGAGGTCCAGCAATTAAAACACTTAGCATGGGCTTTGATGAATTTAATTCCATTTGCCAAGGAACTTGGCAACACCAAGTCTGTTATTTCAGTAGGGAAAAAGAAAAAGGAACTTGACAAAAAAAAAGATAACTCTATAAAAACTTAATTCATTTGGGTGGTTTTAGTTCATTTGATGTATAAATGACATTCTAGATGTCCTCAAAGAAGGATCAGCAAATTATAATGTAGCACTGTGGAAATGCAATGGTAAAGCAACAGCAGAAACAGATGAGATGTTGAGTTAGTTGTCCAGTCTGATATGTAACAATGGAAAGAAGCCAGAGCATGCTTTTGGGGAATAAAAAAGGGCAATTTTTTGGGAGTAGAAATATCCAGAGAAGCAAATTCCTCATAGCTCATGAATGAACCTCTTAATTAACAAAACATACTTTCTGTTGAAAGTTGTTCCTTGATTATGTCTTATATTTCTTCTGCTAAACTTAGCAGAAAAGGAAGCAGAATTCAGAGGAGAACCTGAGCAGGGAATGTAAAAAGGAGTGAGAAGTACTCTTGCAGCATAAAATTGTCTTCCATCTGCAATTGAATTCTTAATTCTTTTATTTTCTGTGTGAAGGGAGCCCCACTGCAGGCAGGAAGGGTATATCCAGAAAAGACACTGAATAAGGAATTCTGTATCTGCTTCTAGGTAGAAAATTGTTTACATAAGCTCCTGAAAGATCACTTTCTACAACTCAAAAGTATGAGAATTAAAGACCTAAAGTCCCCACATTTTCCTTGTGGATGCCAGTCAATTGGCATGTTCAGGATCATCATGGAATCATAGAATCAGCCAGGTTGGAAGAGACCTCCAAGCTCATCAAGTCCAACCTATCACCCAGCCCTATCCAATCACCCAGACCATGGCACCAAGTGCCTCATCCAGGCTTCTCTTGAACAGCTCCAGGGACAGTGACTCCACCACCTCCCTGGGCAGCACATTCCAATGGCAAATCTCTCTCTCCATGAAGAACTTCCTCCTACTATCCAGCCTAGACCTCCCCCTGCACAGCTTGAGACTGTGTCCCCTTGTTCCGTTGCTGGTTGCCTGGGTGAAGAGACCAACCCCCACCTGGCTACAACCTCCCTTCAGGTAGGTGTAGAGAGCAATGAGGTCTCCCCTGAGCCTCCTCTTCTCCAGGCTAAACACCCCCAGCTCCCTCAGCCTCTCCTCATAGGGCTGGGTGAATGAAATCAGTGTGCTGTTGGCCATTCCTGCCTCACTGGTAAATTCTCTCTGTGAAACATCTCAGAAGCAGCAGCATGATCCATTGATAGTCCTAAGGCAGAAGATACATTAGAAGATGCTTCAGCTACCTTTGCCTTCTGGGGATGCATCGTGCCTCAGTACAGACTGAAAGGATGGCTGATGTCACAGAATCACAGAATTAACCAGGTTGGAAAAGACCTTTGAGAGATCATCAGGTCCAACCTATCACCCAACACCATCTGATCAACTAACCCATGGCACTGAGTGCCTCATCCAGTCTGATTTTAAACACCTCCAGGGATGGTGACTTCACCACCTCCCTGGGCAGCCCATCCCAATGGCCAATGGTGTGTAAAGCTCACCATAAAAACAGTCATGGAAAGTTCATCTCAAAAATCACATGGAAGTGAAAAGAAGAGGTTTGTTTACCTTGCTCTGCTCTGGTATGACAGTGCCTGGAGTACTGCATCCAGCTCTGGAGCCCTCAGTACAGGAAGGACATGGACCTGATGGAGAGGGTCCAGAGGAGGGCCACAAAAATGGTCAGGGGGTTGGAGCACCTCTGCTACGAGGACAGGCTGAGGGAGCTGGGGGTGTTCAGCCTGGAGAAGAGAAGGATCCAGGGAGACCTAAAGGTACTTGAAGAAGGCTACAGGAAGGCTGGAGAGGGACTGTTTACAAAGGCCTGGAGTGATAGGATGAGGAGCAATGGTTTGAAATTAGAGAAGAACAGATTTAGATTGAATGTTAGGAGAAAGTTCTTTACAATGAGGGTGGTTGAGCACTGGAAGAGGTTGCCCAGAGAGATGCTTGGGGCCCCATCCCTGGAGATATTCAAGGTGCGGTTTGACAAGGAACTGGGCAACCTGATCTACTTGAGATTTGTTGAACTAGATGACCTTTAGAGGTCCCTTGCAACCTAGGTGGTTCTGTGATTACAAAGGGCATTCAGCTGTCCCCAGCAGGGTTACATCCACAACAGCTGGCCATTTGTAACCAAGACTCCAACTCCTTGATAACTGATTGAACCCAGGACAACCTCTCAATGAACCTACTCTTAAGTGCTACAACCAAAAGCATCCTCAGTTCTTACAGGGAAGGACTCTAGCTTGGAAGGGAAAACTGCACAGTCACCAATGAGAGTTAATTTTAGCAGTCAGGTTCCCTAGCAGAGTTTCACTGACTGCAGTAGGTACTTTGCTTTTATATACATGGAGGATCTGATTCTCTCCCCTCATCTCTCTCTCTCTCTGAGCTGCATTTTGAAGGGAGTCTTCTGCAAACTTTTTTTTTCTTTTTTTTTTTTTTTTGTGATTAGTCCCTAGAAGTAAATTGGGCTTCAGTACAAGTATTTTGAAACCCAGCATGGGGCATGCACAAGTGATCTATTTTTCATCCAATTAGAACAAGATGTGTCTTAGACTTCCTACTGTGCCTAGAAACTACCTCCCACTCATACTTGCATTCTTTATTAATCCTTTATTAATTCAGCTGTACTTCCTCTATTAACTCCATCCATCCAAGACTGCATCCTCCTTTGCTGTCCCACGTAATTTGCTGCCATTCACAGCAGACTGACTTGATGGCAGGTATGGAAAACCTGTTTTCTGTACAAAAAACACATTATAAGGCACTTTGTAACCTGTGTGAAAGAGCTTTGCAGTGACTCTGTCAGCCAAGCCTGGGTGGCACTGTACCTAGTCTTGAGTTTTGAGGCTTGTGTACCATCTTCAGTCCTTCAGCTTGCTTTCCTTACAGAATCATAGAATGTTCTGGGTTGGAAGGGACCTCTGAAGGTTGCCTAGTCCAACCCACTCAGCAGCAAGCAGAGGCATCCTCAACTAGATCAGGCTGCCCAGAGCCCTTCTTGAGCTTCCTTTCAAGATTTGAAGAGTGACATGAGAAATGCATTCAATATTGCTAGCAGGTTATGCTCTCCAGCAGCTTTGCTGGGGTGAGTGTGTGTGTGATGAGGGGGAAGTTTGCATGGGATCAGACTAAGGGATTCACAGACCCTCATAGACTGTCCCATGAGATCAACTAAAAGAAGTTTTCTGGATTTTTTTTTCCCTAATAAATTCCTTTGAGTAGAGCTGCAGAAGCTGAGAACTTTGACAGCATTTCTTTCTCTTTCCTGCAGTAAGTGTCTCTGAATACTGAAGCCTGTGTTGGAAATAGGAATTTTCCATACTGCTTTTCCTTCGCTGCACACCAAACTTTATTAGCTTATTCTGTTTGGTTGATTTTTTTTCCCCTCCCTTATTTCCAGCTTGTACCTGAATCTTTTTATATCTGATCCTGAACAACATGAGCACACAGTTTGTTATAAAAAAAAAAAAAAATCATTCTTGAGGTTTCAGCCTAACACATTTATTTCCAAAAGATTTTGCATCCTGTCTTTTACAGGCAGCTCAGAGTGTAACTTACAATGACAAACACTAAAGCTAAATGCACATGATTGAAAAATGTATTTAAGACATACAGAAGAACAATTTTTAATTTTTTTTCTCCTATTCAATTTCATTTTAGTTCCTGTACTTTTTTTTTTTTTTACCCTAAAATTAATAAAACAATCTTTAATACAGGCACCAGGACAGGTTAGGGGCTGCCCTGCTGGAAAGCAGCTCCACAGAGAAAGACTTTGGAGTGCTGGTGGACAGCAAGTTCTCCATGGAACAACAATGTGCTCTTGTGGCCAAGAGAGCCAAGGGGATCCTGGGATGCATCAAGCAAGGTGTGTCCAGCAGGGCTAGGGAAGTTCTTCTGCCTCTCTACTCTGCCCTGCTGAGACCACAGCTGCAATCCTGTGTCCAGTTTGGGGCTCCCCAGTTCAAGAGAGACAGAGACCTGCTGGAGAGAATCCAACAGAGAGCCACAAGGATGCTTAGGGGACTTGAGCATCTCCCCTGTGAAGAGAGACTGAGAGCCCTGGGGCTGTTTAGTCTGGAGAAGAGAAGGCTGAGAGGGGATCTGATCAATGTCTATCAATAGCTGAGGGGTGGGTGTCAAGTGGAGGGGGCCAGGCTCTTTTGGGTGGTTCAGAGTGATAAGACAAGGAACAATGGGTTCAAACTGGAACAGAGAAGATTTCAGCTCAACATGAGGAGAAACTTCTTTCCAGTGAGGGTGACAGAGCCCTGGAACAGGTTGCCCAGGGGGGTTGTGGAGTCTCCTTCACCGGAGACTTTCCAACCCCACCTGGATGCATTCCTGTGCAGACTCCCCTAAGTGATGCTGCTCTGGCAGGGGGGTTGGACCTGATGGTCTCTTGAGATCCCTTCCAACCTCTGATCCACTGTGAGACTGTGATAGGAAATGAAACAATGGGGGAGGGGGAAGAGCATAGTTTTTAACATTGCTTGTCTGCTGGAAGAAGATTGCATGATGTTCTGCTGTCAAACAGGCTTCAGTTTGGTTTGTTTTTTTTTTTCTTTTTTGATGTAGAAAAACCTTGAGAGTCCAGTTTAAAGGTGAGCAGTGTAGCTGTCAGCACCACCTGGCATTCTGAAAACATTCTGAAATAGAATACAGGATCTGTGCTTCTGCCAGGTGTCACTCATTACCTTCTGACCAGCTTTGGCCTTCAAGTGAAGGAACCAGAAAGATTTGAGGCTTGTACAGTAATTTGGATTTCTAAGCTCCACTGAGCTGAGCAAACTTCAGTCAGATGCATCTTGTCTGTTCTTTGAGATATCAGTTTGGCCACTGCAGTGACACTTCAATGCTCTTGCTCGTGACTTTCACAGCATGAATGAAGAAGCATCCATTCTTTGGTGGTCAGTGAGGAAAAAAAGCAAACACAGAGAGGCTTGCTACAGGGTGATCATTAACTTAAAATAACAGAGACAGCACCTGGAGTCACATAACAATCAGAATGTGTGCCTCTTACAAGAAAACATTTCTTCACAACTCAGTTTTTCTGTGGGTTTGGGTTGTTTTTTTTTTTTTTTTTTTTTTGGTCTTAGGTTGTTTTTTTCATTTTGTTTTGTTTTGTTTTTCAGAAGTCTCAGTCCTTGCACTTCTCCCCACCACAAAACTGTCAGTTATGTTTCTCTCCTCTGATTGAAGTGGTTTATGACTCACCCCTTTATTGTTGAATGCTATCCTGTAACTGTTATTTCCATTATCTGGTATGTGAGTCATGCTTTGCCACTGATCATCCTCTGCAACTCAGGCTGATCATAGCTTGTATCCATTTAATGCAATTTATATTCATCTTAAGCATTTAACTACACTGTTTGCTACATGCTGAGCACCATAAGCATCACCTGTAGATCATGAGCCTTCTCTGATGTTTTATTCTGTGTGGTCCTGATTTATCCACTTTTCTGGGTCCTTTTATCTTGAACATTTAGCTGAAGCTTGAGACATGTCTGTTTTCCTGGCATCATAGAATTGTTAGGGTTGGAAGGAACCTCAAGGATCAGCCAGTTTCAACCCCTTGCCATGGGCAGGGACACCTCACACTAGAGCAGGTTGCTCAGAACCTCATCCATCCTGGCCTTAAAAACCTTCAGGATGAGGCTTCCTCCACCTCCGTGGGAAACCTGTTATAGTGTCTCACCACCCTCATAGGGAAGAATTTCTTCCTAACATCCAATCTGAATCTACCCATTTCTATTTTTGTTCCACTCCCCCTACTCCTAATCATCCCCTGACACCCTAAAAAGTCCCTCCCCAGCTTTCTTGTAGCCCCCTTCACATACTGGAAGGCCACAATAAGGTCTCATCATGTCTAAAGGTCACCAAGAAAGCAGCTTTCAAGTCAACCCTCTCTCCTTTACACATCACATATTTTACAGCAAAACAGAGTTAAATCTTTGCCTCTGTTGAACCTAGGAGGATTTTATTATTGACCTAATGTGGGAAATCACCACAAGTCCAGCTGCCTTCAGCTAACTGCACCTAGCTGCTGAAGTCCAGCTGCTAAGTGCATCAGGCAATTGTGTTCCCTGAATGAATGCATCCATTACTTGTGCATTTCACCCCATTCTGTGCCATGCAGCACTGGCAGATGGGTAAAAGAAAGCCAAGGAAAAGTCCATGTTCCATTAGAACATTCCATTCGGAATAGTAACAGAGAAGTATTGAAAGTGTTTTCTCTAGGATTTGCCCACAAGAACTGATTGAAGTCTCAGGGGCCTCATAAGAAATGCTTCTTCACACCACCACCATAACCCAGCTCAGCAAAATAAGCAAATTTTATGTGCAGCTAAGCTTTTGTCCCCTTTCTATAGACACTTTTTTCCAACTTCAGTTATGTAGTTCTTTATTGCTTCCCCCCTGACCACTACCTTTCTTCTCCCTTTTTTTTTCCCCATGATTGATTCAGGTTCTCTCCTTCCAAAATAAGAGAAAACTGCCTGAAACACACATTTTGCTCTTTCCCATGCCCTAAAGGCAGCACCTTCATCTCCTGCACTGCTGCTTTCACTGAACCCCTCCCATGGAGAGGAAAAAGGAATACACTCAGAGTGTTCACATGCAAAGATAAGGAAAATCAATTTCTGTCTCTTAAAAGCCAAAACTGCTTAGTGTAAAAGTTCACTAAATGTTAACAGTTATGTTTTATATTCCAAGAAGATGGGAAAGAGAAAAATGGATATGGATTGGAAGCAGGTGTCTATAGGTTTTAGTTCTATATGGTATGGTATGCAGGGGGAGCTCAGATTTAATCCCTTGCATTCCCTAATGAAGGAGCCAGGGACAATAATTGTGAAGATTACATAGCTTCACCCAAAGAACAGCTTTCCTTTTAATGCATAAGAGAACAGAGAATGACAGAAGGGTCTGCAGATTTCTCAGACAAAACTGCATAACGGTAATTCTCATAGAATCATAGAATGGTCCAGGCCAGAAGGGACCTCCAAAGCTCATCCAGTCTGGCCTCCCTGCAGTCAGCAGGGACATCCCCAACTAGATCAGGTTGCCCAGAGCCCTGTAAAGACTCACCTTGAATATCTCCAGGGAAGAAGCCTCAACTACCTCCCTGGGCAACCTGTTCCAATGTTCCACCACCCTCATAGTGAAGAACTTCTTCCTTATATCCAATCTAAGTCTTCCCTTCTCTAGTTTGAAGCCATTGCTCCTTGTCCTGTTACTGCAGGCTTTGCAAACAGTTTCTCTCCATCCTTCCTGTAGCCCCTTCAGGTACTGGCAGGCTGCTATTAGGTCTCCCCAGAGCCTTCTCTTCTCCAGGCTGAACACCCCCAGCTCCCTCAGCCTGTCCTCATAGCAGAGGTGTTGAACCCCCTGATCATTTTCGTGGCCCTCCTCTGGACCTTCTCCATCAGGTCCATGCCCTTCTTATATTGAGGGCTCCAGCCCTGCACACAGTACTGCAGGTGAGGTCTCACCAGAGCAGAGCAAAGTGTCAGAATCACCTCTCTGGCTCTGCTGGCAATGCTGCTTTGGATGCAGCCCAGGCTGTGATTTGCCTTCTGTGCTGCAAGCTCACACTGCCTGCTCATGTCCAGCTTCTCATCCATCACCACCCCCAAGTCCTTTTCCATAGGTCTGCTCCCTCAGCCTGTCCTCATAGCAGAGGTGCTCCAACCCCCTGATCATTTTTGTGCACCTCCCCTGTAAGCAACTAGAAATAGGATGAGAGGAAATGGCTTCAAGATACACCAGGGGAGGTTTGGGTTGGGTATTAGTTAAAATGTATTTAATTTAAGAGTGACAAGCATTGAAATGGGCTGCCCAAGGGAGTGGTGGAGTCCCCATCCCTGGAGGGACATCTAGTCATGGCACTTTGGGACATGGTGGTGTTGGTTTCATCTTATAGATCTTTTCCAACCTTAATGAATCTGTTTTTAACACCTGTGGGCTTGAAGTGTAAAAGTGTAATTGCTAACCTAGAATCTTAAGCCTTTATTAAGATGGGATTTCAAGAATTATGGAATCATAGAATGGCTTCATTTGGAAGGGACCTTAGAGACCATCTACTCCAACCTCCTCACCATGGGCAGGGATGCCTCTCAATATTATATATACATTCATAACATATTTTCCAGCTTTAGCTTTATCATGTTGTTTTGAGGGAAGCTGTTACAGGAAGTTATTGGGTAAATAAATGTTTGTTTGTTTAATAGGAGATCATTATTTTCACATATTAAAAAGATGATGTCTAGGAATCCCCAGATCCCTAGCAAACTGCCATGTCCAAACAGACCTGAAATATAATCAGGCCCTCTGATTTCAGTTTTTTTTTTCCCCCCTCCAATTCCATCCATTCTGTTTCAATGCTTGAACAAAATTGGATAATATATCTGAATTTAGCTATGCATTGAGCTTCCTCACTCCAGTCAGATGAAAATGGAAACACTTGTCACACCTAAGCAGAAGGTCTACAAAGTGAATTACAGGTCATGCTTCCTCAGTGAAAGTGAATCTACAAGCATGTGTGAAAGTGTATGCTATAAAATATGAACAAAGTATTCAATAATAAACTTTGATCAAGCTTCCAGTATCTGGAAGTTCTTCATGTCCTAAGGGAACACTATGATATATATATATATAAATAAATATATATCTCTCATAAATTTATACATACACACACACATATATATATATAAGAGAACCACTGTCTTATGTTTTCCCACCTTGTTTCTGGTTCTACTTTTAAAAGCAAACCAAAATGAATACAAAATACTTTTGCATCTGATTGTTGGCTAGGTTATTAAAATCATCAAATCATAAAATTGTCAGGGTAAGAAGGAACCTCAAGGATCATTCAGTTCCAATCCCCCCTGCCATGGAAGGGACACCTCACACTACAGCAGGTTGCTCAGAGCCACATCCAGCCTGGCTGCAAAAACCTCCAGGGATGAGGCTTCCACCACCTCCCTGGGCAACCTGTGCCAGTGTCTCACCACCCTCATGGGGAAGAGTTTCTTCCTAACATCCAATATGAATCTACCCATTTCTACTTTTGCTCCATTCCCCCTAGCCCTGACACCCTAAAAAGTCCCTCCCCAGCTTTCTTGCAGCCCCCTTCAGATACTGCAAGGCCACAAGAAGGTCACCTCAGAGCTTTGTCCTCTCCAGACTGAACAGCCCCAACTCTTTCAGTCTGTCCTCATAGTAGAGGTGCTCCAGCCCTCTGCTCATCCTGGTGGCCCTTCTCTGGACACCTTCCAGCATGTCCAGATCCCTCTTGTAACAGAGGCTCCAGAACTGGATGCAGTACTCCAGGTGGGGTCTCACCAGAGCTGAGCAGAGGGGGAGAATCCCCTCCCTGGCCCTGCTGGCCACACTTCTCTTGCTGCAGCCCAGGCTCTGCTTGGCTTTCTGGGCTGCAAGTGCTCACTGCTGGCTCCTGTTGAGCTTCTCATCCCCCAGCACACCCAAGTACTTTTCTTCAGGGTTGCTCTCAAGCCAGTCTCTGCCCAGCCTATATCCCTGTGCTGGGGATTGCCCTGACCCAGGTGGTAGGACCTTGCAGTTGGTCTTGTTGAACTTCATGAGGTTGCCTTGGACACACCTCCCCAGCCTATCAAGGTGCCTCTGAATGCTCTGGCAGGGGGGTTGGATCTGATGATCTCTTGAGGTCCCTCCAACCTCTGATGTACTGTGATACTGTGATATCCCTTCCCTCCATGATGATGATGATGCAGTGGTTACAGACAGAAAGCAATACATTCAATGCAGAGCCTTTGGAAGGCTCTTTTGCAGACCATTTCTCTGAAGAACACAAGGATTTGGGATCTGTTTCCTGCAGGACTGCACAGATCCCAGATATTTCATGCTCTGCTACGGATTGCACACTTTTGTTCTCCACTTTGTCCCACAGTGAATAAGTTGAACACGTCGAAGGGAGCTAATTGGATGTCACAGTCAGAAGGTCATTTAAACATACTAGCATACTGTTAATCTTGCAAAGCATATTTTTGATAATGGGCTGTTTCTTTCCAATTTCCCTAATTTTTGATTCTGCTAGTTATTTATTTATAGCTACCTGCATGTTTCTCTTATCTAATGACTTATTGGGCATTCACCCAGTGGGAAGTGTTGCATGTTTTCTGATCTTCAAAGCTATGTTGGAAAGAGTTTAACTGCTAGCAATACCTCTCCTACCAAACTTTCTATAGGGCTTTTCAAGAAAGAATTGAGAGAGAGGGACAGGGAGCAAAGGCCTGGTAGGGACTAGGAGTTTGCTACTGAAGTTATAGAAACAAAAAGGTTACCAACCTTGCTTATATAAACCATGCAAAGCAGTAGGCAACAGATGAGTTCTGCATGGAGTAAGAAATGTTTCAAAGCAGCAGCTGATGACTTTCAGAGCTCTTTCTGAATACACTTCAATGTATGTTTAAGGACAGGTTCATTTTGAGCCTCCTGCAAATGACTGTTCACTATTATTTCTGCATCTAAACTTCAGCTTTTATAAAGAAGGAAAATACTGAACCAAGTTACAGAGCTTTGTCTACAGGAACAGCTTCACCTACTAGCTCAAGATATTTAGCTTACTGATACAGCCTTGTAAGAGGCTTGGCCAAAGACCAATGCACCTCACATGATTGTGTGCTGAAATTAAAGCCTCTAGATGGAAAAACAAACAAACAATCAAAACCAACCAGGCAAGTTGAAACTAAGTGAAACATATCACCTGAAGTTCATGCAGTTTGCTCTAGCTCACCTGAGCACATTAAGCCATCCCAAAGAGAACTGAAGTTCTCCATCTCTTTCTGCACTAAAATGGATTATTTCCCACTGAATGGCATAGAGACTTGAAGAGGCTGAGAAACAGAAGAAACACCAGACCACCACCATGCAGGTGTCCTAGGACTGAATATAATTGACTCTTAAGTGTGGATAACAATCTCTTCTCTTCCTGTAGCAGTAGATCTGGGATATCTCAGAGCACTACAGCATTGACAAGAACACCAAGCAGGATCTTCCCCTTATTCAAACTGCACCTAACTGGAGATTTTCCCCAAGTCATCCTCAAAATCCATGTTGCTATTATGCCTTTCTGTTAACACAAACCCCAGAGACCTCATCATTTACTACAGCCACTGCTGTCACCTTGACCATAGCATGAACATGGTGCACGCCTTAGGACTCCAAAACCTTAGTGAAAAGGATAAATGGCATTCACCAATTCCATTAAAAGTCTGAATCATTCACAGATTGAGCCAGAGATCTACTTGAGAGAGTCCAAAGGAGAGCTACCAGGATGATTGAGGGACTGGAGCACTGCCCTGTGAGGAGAGGCTGAGAGCCCTGAGGCTTAGTCTGGAGAGGAGAAGACTGAGAGGGGATTTAATAAATGTTTATCAATATCTGAGGGCTGGAGGTCAAGAGGCAGGGGACAGGCTCTTCTCAATTGCACCCTGGGATAGGACAAGGGGCAATGGATAGAAACTACAACACAGGAGGTTCCACCTCAACATGAGGAAGAATTTCGTCATTGTAATGGTCCCAGAGCACTGGAACAGGCTGCCCAGAGAGGTTGTGGAGTCTCCTTCTCTGGAGACTTTCCAGACCCATCTGGATGTGTTCCTGTGTCAGATTCTCTGGTCCTACTCTGTCAGGGAGGTTGGACTCAACCTTTGGAGGTCCCTTCCCACCCCTAATATCCTATGATCCTGAATCCTATGTTTATGTTTAACCTCTTTCTCTGGGTAATCACAAATCATCCCTTCCACAAAACACATAGATAGCCACTGAAGGCTGATACCCTGCTCTGAAATCACACACAAGTAACTTAATTCATGTATCCAGCTGAGTTCACTGTGTCTGTCTGTATGAATAAAGCTATCCAAGTGCACACATTCCTATATCTGTCTTTATGGCAGCAGATGTTTATGTCTCAACAGAGAGATCTTTAGCTTGTGGGTTTTCTCAAACACATATGAAATTATTCTGGAGTGCATCAATAAATGTGAATCCAGCAGGTGTAGGGAGGTTCTTCAACCCCCTCTACTCTGCCCTGCTGAGACCACAGCTGCAATCCTATGTCCAGTTTTGGGCTCCCCACTTCAAGAGAGACAGAGACCTGCTGGAGAGAATCCAACAGAGAGCCAGGAGGATGCTTAGGGGACTTGAGCATCTCCCCTGTGAAGAGAGACTGAGAGCCCTGGGGCTGTTTAGTCTAGAGAAGAGAAGGCTGAGAGGGGACCTGATCAGTGTCTATCAATAGCTGAGGGGTGGGTGTCAAGGGGAGGGGGCCAGGCTCTTTTGGGTGGTTCACAGTGATAAGAGAAGGAACAATGGGTTCAAACTTGAACAGAGAAGATTTCAGCTCAACATGAGGAGAAACTTCTTTCCAGTGAGGGTGACAGAGCCCTGGAACAGGCTGCCCAGGGGGGTTGTGGAGTCTCCTTCTCTGGACACTTTCCAAACCCACCTGGATGCATTCCTGTGCAGACTCCCCTAAGTGATGCTGCTCTGGCAGAGGGGTTGGACCTGATGATCTCTGGAGGTCCTTTCAAACCTCTAATGCTCTATGATTCTATGATTCTGGTTGTTGTTGTTGTTTCTGAGCTGATGAGGCTTTAGCATAACCATGAATATTTCTGAGTCTTCTTCAAAAAGTTTCCCAAATAATAACATCAGGGAAGGTTTCCTGCACAACCACTGCATACAAAAGTGAACTCTTTTGCCACTGCATGCACTAGAATTCCTGAGAAAATCAAACTGGCTGCAGCTGCTGACAACCTCTGAATATTCATGCTGTTCAGTGGGTGGTTAGGAGGTTGGGGAAAAAAAAAAAAAAGGCAAACAATTAATCTGTCACAAGGAAAATGAAATAAATAAAAGCTAATTCCTGC
Source organism: Indicator indicator (assembly GCF_027791375.1). Lineage (NCBI taxonomy): Eukaryota > Metazoa > Chordata > Aves > Piciformes > Indicatoridae > Indicator > Indicator indicator. Next base: position 4,437,756 of record NC_072017.1, read on the forward strand.
ACATATTTCTCTGCTGTGTGTCTCTGAGTTCAGATAGAGGATAAAAATAAAGCAGTGGAATATGGTGGGGGTTAAAAAATCAAAATCATGCACATTGAACTACTGGTTGTGCCTGAAAGTGTATGGAGGTGACTGAGCTATATATTAATTATATATGTATCTTGGCTCTCTTTATTAGGCAGTGAAATGTATAATTTTTTTTTTCTGCTAGCAGGGGGATGGTAGTTTAAAAGAATAATAAAACTGCAGTGGGATTTTATTTTTCTTCTAGGGCAAGTAATCTCTCTGCAAACACCAGTGTGGAGAGCTGAAAGTTTTTCCCCAACAGAAAATTGCCAGACCAGCTTAGTTGAAAGCAAATGAAGCTCTATGTACAAGCAAAACTGCAATCTGAAATGTGGAATGCAATGAATATGTACAAAATATACAATATTTACATATAGGTACAGTTTATAAACAACACAGGAACCCCCCTGGACAAAACCAGGGGGTTACCAATAGCTTCCCCCTCCCTGCTCCTTTCCCTTCCCCTGTATGGGACAAGAGAAGAAAGGAGGAAAGCAGAGAGCTGCTGTTGGTACTTAACCACAACAAGAACACAGCCAAGGTCAGCAAAGCCAGCAGAAGCACCAGCCAGTGCAAAGAAGCCCCCCACAAAAAAGAATTTAGTATACACAACTAGTTTTATGTTGGTAATCAGACCAAAAGGATTATTTAGACCTTATCATTATTTTCCTTTTTGCATCCAGTAGTAATTTATTTACGTTCTACCACTCACAGTTCAAGAAAATTTCCTAAGCACAGGCTAAAACTACCACAGCTGGGAAGCTGAGGAAGATTCTTGGAGCTGGAGCTTTTTGTCCTGTGTTTGTAAGAGCACAACTAAGACAAGGAGCAATGGGTTCAAACTTGAACACAGAAGATTTCAGCTCAACAGGAGGAGAAACTTCTTTCCAGAGAGGGTGACAGAGCCCTGGAACAGGCTGCCCAGGGGGGTTGTGGAGTCTCCTTCTCTGGAGACTTTCCAAGCCCCACCTGGATGCATTCCTGTGCAGACTCCCCTAAGTGATCTGGCAGAGGGGTTGGACCTGATGGTCTCTTGAGATCCCTTCCAACCTCTGATACACTGTGAGACTGTGATACAACAGAATCCCAGTTCAGGCCCACCATGAGGCACTACCAAACAAGCTGATGAGTCATGGCAGCAGTTAAATGAAAGACTGCAGGGTATCCACATCTCTGTCTTAGAAGCATCTATATGATGTGACAAGCCATCCTGCCTTCAGTACCCTGGAATATTCTACAGCAACAAAATATGAAGGGAAAAAAGAAAACAATGCTGTATCTTTGCATAAAATAAAATAAAGCAAAGCAAAGTAAAGCAAAGCAAAGCAAAGCAAAGTAAAGCAAAACAAAGTAAAGCAAAACAAAGTAAAGCAAAGCAAAATAAAGCCAAGTAAAGCAAAGCAAAGCAAAGCAAAATAATGAAGTAAAGCAAAATAAAGCAAAGCAATATAAAGCAAAGCAAAGCAAAATAAAGCCAAGTAAAGCAAAGCAAAGCAAAGCAAAATAATGAAGTAAAGCAAAATAAAGCAAAGCAATATAAAGCAAAGCAAAGCAATATAAAGCAAAGCAAAGCAAAATAAAGCAAAACAAAGTAAAGCAAAGCAATAAAATAAAGCAAAATAATAAAGCAAAACAAAGTAAAGCAAAGCAAAACAAAGTAAAGCAAAGCAAAATAAAGCAAAGCAAAGCAAAGCAAATTAAAACAAAGTAAAATTAAATATAAAATAAAATTAAATATAAAATAAAATTAAATAAATCCTAATGCTTTGGCTTGCCCAGTCTGAGCTATTTGGCACTGCACCAATTGGTCCTGGATGTTGTAATAAGAAAACTCTTCTGCTCATAACTGCTGTAGCTGTTGCAGCTTTCTCAGCTCATCTCATTGAAAGTAACTATCTTTTCCCCATGAGTTACTGAATTCTTGTTCAGCTGACTGATTTGATGTTCTCACCTTTTGGACTTGAAAGATGGTTAATCAAACTCAGCTACTTGCACCAGAACGATTGAGTCCCATCGAGTTAATCAAACAGAAACGTCCACGGGAAGATGCTTTCCTTTTCTCCATGTATATACCTCTGCTCACATGAGTCCCCTCATTAAAGGTGTCTACCCTGACCATTATCCCTGGGGGCACAGAAGCAGGCTTTACATCTAGAGCCCAGCTGTCATGGGGACAGTTTGCAGTCCCTGGAGAGCTCTGGTAGTCCCCATGTGTGTGTGTAACTACAAGCATAGCTGCATGAGAGCATCCAGCCTGGATATTAGGAGCAAATTCTTCACAGAGAGGGTGATTGCCCAATGGAATGGGCTGCCCAGGGACGTGGTGGAGTTGCCATCCCTGGAGATGTTCAAGAGAGGACTTAGTGCCGTGGTCTGGTTGATTGGATAGGGCTGGGTGATAGGCTGGACTGGAGGATCTTGGAGGTCTCTTCCAATCTGGCTGATTCTATGATCTGTGGGCATGAAATGTTGTCAGCTACAGATGCCTCTTGAGGGTTGCTGACTTTGTGTGGTACTCCCAAATACCTGACTGGATAGGCAGAAAGTGTGACAATGGGAACACAGAATCCAGAGCCTGAGTATCTCACTTCTTGGTGTCCTTTGCATAGGTTTGTGATTTAGAGATTCACCTGGTGCCCAGGCAGCATCTGGGGAGTAGCTGGACTAAATCATCATCATTAAAAAATGGAGGACATCTGAAATAGCACTGCACACCTATGTGTGCACTAAAGGGCAGAGCATTTTCTTAAGGCACAGTTAATTAATAAATTAACTCAAGTTAAAAAACCAGGTGTAAAGGTCTCCTTGAGTAATGTGGACGATCTATTGAAGGACCATAAAGGCACCAGGAACATGGAATAAATTCTTCACAAAATCCATGCATGAACAGCTACAACAGACCTATCAGAGAAGCAAACACAAGGAAGAACGTTTATTTTGCCTCTTTTTTTCTTTAAATAAAATTATCTCTTCCCATTTCACTTCATCCTCCCAGTTAAATTTACCTACAAATATTTGCACTGTTTTGCATTAGTTCTTTACCCAGCCTACTTCCTCGTGTTAGTTTGTTTCCAAACTGTCCCTGCTTATTCTCATCTGAATTATTTAGTACAAAAGCTGGCACTGTACAAGTCAAGCATTCATTATAACACATTATAACAACATTTGCTTGAACAGTTTGGGTTTATTAATGAGACAGTAAATTAAAGAAAGGAACTGCTTGAAAGAAGACAGGGAAATCTTAAAACAAAAACACAAGGCTGGCCTTTGAAGATCCAGTTGCTTTATTTTCTGCATGTAAAATACCAACTGGAGTCCTGAGGTGAAATTGGGGCTTGCCATAGCCAAATGTAAAACTTCTCTTGAAGTTTTTGCTCTTAGGCAATAAGTGACTATCCCCCGTTTTCTAGCAGTCTGTGTCTCTTATCCCATTATAGATGCCAACAAATTCTGCAGCTAGATACACCACTGATGTAGAGAGAATGGGAAGGAGTGAGGGACAGAGACACAGAAAGGCTCAGGCTAGAAGGGACCTAAGAGATCATCTGTTCCAACCTCCCCACCATGAGCAGGGACACCTCTCAACTAGACTCAGCTGCTCAAGGTGCCATCCAGCCTGGCCTTGAACATCCCCAGGGAGAAGGCAGCCACAACCTGCCTGGGCAACCTGTTCCAGAGTCTCACCACTCTCATACTGAAGATCTGTTTCCTAAGATCCAGTCTAGTCCTACTCTCCCCTAGCTTCAACCCATTCCCCCTTGTCCTGTCTCTAGACACCCTCTCCAGCCTTCCTGTAGGATCCCTTCAGGTATTGGAAGGCAGCTCTACGGCCCCCCCCTGGAGTCTTCTCTTCAGGCTGAACAACCCCAGCTCCCTCAGCCTGTCTTCATACCTGCTCAAGTAATGGAGAGTATTGAAAAATAAGAAGGGAATTCTTCATTCAATCTATGCTTTTGAAGGAAATTCACTTCTGTTTGCTTGCCTCTATACTGCCTTGTAGCCTTTCTAGATTTACACTGGTAAAGGACAGCAGTGATAAAACTAACAAACACTTTTGTGACTGGAATGTGTCCCACAGGAGAGACCAAACAATTCATTTTCTCCCTGACTTCCCAACTGTTGCTCACTCCAACCTCAAACTCTACTGCAACAACATCTGACAAGTAAGTCAGAAACAGAAAATTTTCTGGTTTACCATGCTTAGTTGATCTATTTCTTATCTTACAGGAACCAATACTCTAAACTGGTTGCCATCAAAGAACATCAGCTTGGTCAATGGTGGAAGAACAATTGTGTGTTATGCATACTAGCTTTACAGGATCACAGGATGGTAGGGGTTGGAAGGGACCTCTGGAGATCATTGAGTCCAACCCCCCTGCAAGAGCAAGACCATAGGAGCTATGGTCACACAGGAACACATCCAGGTGGGACTTGAAAGTCTCCAGAGAAGGAGACTCCACAATCTCTCTGGGGAGCCTGTTCCAGTGCTCTGTAACCCTCACAGTGAAGACGTTCCTCCTCATGTGGAGGTGGAAACTCGTGTGTTGCAGTTTAATGCTGTAGTTTTGATGTATTTCATATTAAAGTGAAAGAGCCATTCATTTTATAGAGTCATTAGACATTCCCTAGTGTGGCAGGCTAGGCAACACACCAAATTCCCAAAACTCTGCATGTGATGTTCTCCTCTATGTCTGACAAGTATTGTATCTTCCTATCATCATACCCTATAAATAAGAATAAATCTTCATAGAATCATAGAATTGTTACGGTTAGAAGGGACCTCAAGGATCATCCAGTTCCAACCCCCCTGCCATGGGCAGGGACACCTCACACTACAGCAGGCTGCCCAGAGCCTCATCCAGCCTGGCCTTAAACACCTCCAGGGATGGGGCCTCAACCACCTCCCTGGATAACCCATTCCAGGCTCTCACCACTTTCATGGGGAAGAACTTCTTCCTGATGTCTAACCTAAATCTCCCATTCTCTAGCTTGGATCCATTGCCCCTAGTCCTATCACTACCCAACGTCCTAAGTCCCTTACTGCTTGTAATCATAGAAGCACAGAATCATAGAAGTGTTAGGGTTGGAAGGATCAAGGTTCATCCAGTTCCAACCCCTCTCCCACGGGCAGGGACACCTCACACTAGATCAGGTTGCTCAGAGCCACATCCAGTCTGTACTTAAAACTAAGTAAAACCCACCCATGGTGTAAATCTTGAGGTTGTGCTAAAGTAGTTGGACATTCTCACAGTGTGCCTTGAGATCAGATGGCTTCCCTACAAAGACCTAAGAAAAGGTTGAAGTCTTTAAGCAATATTTTCAACAAATTTGATTCCGTAAGGGCTTGGGTGCCTTCTGTGCCTCAGAAGGTCTCTGATGAAAGGACATCCAATGAGCTAGTGCTTAGAAAACTAAATATCACACAGGCTGTGTAAGAGCAGAACTTAGTACCCAGAGACTATTTCCAAAACAGACAAAAGAAGAATGTTGGCACTACACTGAGAAGTTGTGCTTGGGAGGTTATGACATGGGATGATGAGTTCTCTCAGGTTTCTAAGGCCCCATAAAGTCATAATGCTTTATTAGCTGTTAAGTCTGTGATTAATGACCATTTGTAATTATATTAAAAACCAAACCTTTGCCCTTTTTCCCTTCCCAGATGAATGCAGTCGTAATTAAGGGAGCGTGTGACGGCACCGGGACGAAGTCATGTCAGCATGAATGTTCTCACAGAAAAAAGCAATGTTCTTATTAGATCAGGATGCACTACACAACACATGTCACCATAAAAATTCACCACTAAAAGGACTCCAGGAGCCTGTGGCAATTTAAATTCAGCTCTTGAAGCCAGATGCAATTCAAATGTTAAAACAAAACCTGGATTGCTGCCCTCTTAAGAGTTAAATGCCAGCAGTGGAAGGTCCTACTCCTCCAGCAGTGTCTGGCTGCTTGGCAAGGTCCAGAGGTGGCTGTGTTGGGAATGGTTAAACCGCTGATGGCTGTGCTGCCTCCTTGAGCTGGATGTCATTTCCACTTGATTCCCTTGTGTTTGGCTGTGGAAAGGTTTCCAGATAAGATCAGAATGAGAGTGCTAAATATTTTCTTCTCACATCATTGCTATACTCATTTCTTGTTCCTTCTGCCCATTTTCTTCTTCATACATTTTTGTCACACTGGGTGTCAATATTTTTCGCTCCTGCCACTTCTATGCATGCATGGCAACTCTCTTTTTAGATAGTTTTAAAATATTTCCCTTAAATTAGGCATGGTTATTCACTGAAGACTGCAAGAAAGTTCCATACATGGCATTTTGTTAAATATGCTGAGATGAAAGCAGCCACTCCCCTACCCACTCACATATTCTCTTTCTGGCACATGTTACTGTGAGGATTTGGTGCCCCCAGTTACCACATGCATCCCAGGAGAGCCCTAAGATGTCTTCAGGGGCTTTTGGCCCTTAAGTGTTTGAGGTACAGGCTTTAAGAAAATTACATAGCATTTAGTTACTTCATCACTACCAAAATCCAAAGTTTAGATAATATTTGGTTTCCTGAGGGCACAAAGTCTCCAAGGCGCCTACATTTTTTTGTTTAATTTGTGACCAAAATCTCTTCTTCTAAGGCAGAGGAGAAATCTGCTTCATTCAGGATTGAGTTTAAAGCAGAAACTTGATTTACTCTTAACTATGGTCCTGCTCTGGCAGCGGGGTTGGACTTGATGATTTTTGGAGGTCCCTCCCAACCCCTAACATCCTATGAACTGCCAGGATCCTTCCCCTCAGCTCCTCATATGTAAATTGCAAAGACACACAGTGCTATGAGTAGCAATTCTGCTACAGAAGTATGCAGAAGAAGCCATGAAATGAAAGGAGCTTCACTGCCCAGCTTCCAGGACAGAGTGACAGCTCAGGATAGAGTCAGCTACCAGTTATGAGAGCAAAGGTAGGAGGATGCCTTTCTATCCTCACTGCTGTACACCATGATGTGAAAAAAAAAGAAATCAAACCTTAAGGCAATGAATGACATAAAATGAGAGAAAACAAGAAACAAAAAAGAAATGAACACAGTGCAGTTTGTATGCACCCAGATGTACTCCTCTTTTCCAACACATTCTTTGCAAACTCAAACCAAGTGTCACCCCTTCCTTTGGCCTCAGAACCCATTCTGTTAACTACTAATTCCTCAGGGGCATTTGTGATGTAAGGCTGAGATTTTCGACCCTGCCTAGAGGATTAGTTAATAGAAATTGTGCATGCAATTCCCCTTTGAAAATCCTATCCTGACACTTTGCACTCTAAGAGTTTACAAATCCCAGGAAGTTAACATTTAAGATTCAGAACCAGTTCGTTCTGAAAGCAAAGCTAACTGTATAGCACAGCCAGCAGGTCAAGGGAGGTGATTCTCCTCCTCTACCCCACTCTGGTGAGACCCCACCTGCAGTACTGTGTCCAATTCTGGAGCTCCTATTACAAGAAGGATCTGTACGTGCTGGAGCATGTCCAGAGAAGGACCACAAAGATGAGCAGAGGGCTGGATCTCCTCTCCTATGAGAACAGGCTGAAAGAGTTGGGGTTGTTCAGTCTGGAGAAGAGAAGAGAAGGCTCCTAGGAAACCTTATTGTGGCCTTCCAGTATCTGAAGGGGGCACAGAAGAAAGCTGGGGAGGGACTTTTTAGGGTAACAGTGATAGGACTAGGGAGAATGGAAAAAAAATAGAAGTGGGTAGATTAAAATTGGATGTTAGGAAGAAATTCTTCCCCATGAGGGTGGTGAGACACTGGAACAGGTTGCCCAGGGAGGTGGTGGAAGCCTCATCCCTGGAGGTTTTAAGGTCAGGCTGGATGTGGCTGTGAGCAACCTGCTCTAGTGTGAGGTGTCCCTGCCCATGGCAGGGGGGTTGGAACTGGCTGATCCTTGAGGCCCCTTCCAACCCTGACAATTCTGATTCTATATTTTGTTACAAAACTCTGCTGATTTCTGAGCAAACTCTGACACACTATATTATCCCATATGCAAGCATTATTTCCCAACATTCATCCATTCTGTAGCACCTCTGCTTCTACAGACAGCTGTGATTTTTGCATCCTTGATGACAGCACAGCTTTCACCAACTTAGAAGGCAGGTCAGCATATTAATGTATTAGTGGAATCATTCAGCATGTCATTCTCTCAGCAAAGTTCTTAAGCACTGGAAGTGAACTAATGGATCACTTGATCAGAGTAGTCCATCACTGCTGACAATATTTAGCCTTCCAATATCTCAGCTTTCATTGGAGCAACCTGCAAACAAGTTTTAATATAAGCAGCTTATCTCAGGAGTGCTTTCATAAGCAGGGAGTAATCTACAGGTACAATAAACCTACTGGTAAACAAATTCGTGGTGCATGAATTTCAGAGCATACATTTTGCTGAAGCATTCATTAAAGAAGCACTTTGAATCTTAAAATAAGAACAAGATCTGAAATCTAGACCTTATTCACAAGTATCACTCTTGTTCTCCCTAGACTTGCTTACACAACACTCAAATGTGTTTGTAAAAGGGGAATAAAACTAAGCTCCTCCAAGAAATTATTCATACATCACTGTGGGTTTTGACTGTTTGGTATCACAGAGCATTTTAAATGTAGTGTTCTGGAAGCAAAGGAACCTAGAGGTGAGGATGGGCAAGAATACAGAGAAGGGCCAGAAGGATGAGCAGAGGGCTGGAGAACCTCTCCTATGAGGACAGGCTGAGAGAGTTGGGATTGTTCAGTCTGGAGAAGAGAAGGCTCTGAAGAGACTTTGTTGTGACCTTCCAGTATCTGAAGGGAGCTACAAGGAAGCTGGGGAGGGACTTTTTAGGGTGTCAAGTAGTGATAGGACTGGGGAGAATGGAGCCAAACTAGAAGTGGATGGATTCAGTTTGGATGTTAGGAAGAAATTCTTCCCCATGAGGGTGGTGAGACACTGGCACAGGTTGCCCAGGGAGGTGGTGGAAGCCTCATCCCTGGAGGTTTTTGCAGCCAGGCTGGATGTGGCTGTGAGCAACCTGATCTAGTGGAAGGTGTCCTTGCCCATGGCAGGAGGGTTGGAACTGGATGATCTTAGGGGTCCCTTCCAACCCTGATGATTCTGTGATTCTGTAATTGTTTATTCCAACTCCAAGCACATCCACTCCAGGGCTGTTTCATTGAAAGGTGAAAGCAGTTGTCAATGGTTAGGGCTGTGCTGGACATGAAATGAGTGGCAGATGCTTCCTGATAACCACTTATCCTTCCCAAAACAAGAGAAAGGGTATGAGGGAAAGAGACTAATGGACTGGAAAACTAACACTACTTTAACAAGAGCAATAAAATTAAATATATACAAATGTATGGAAAACCAGTGTGGAACCCAACCCCTCTGATGGCAAGTTACTTACAAGAGCTGAACAGCAAAATCACAGAAGAGAATTAGTTCTGGTCTAGCTCAAACCAGGACAACAGTGCTCTGAGAATTTTTGAGTGAAGTATGGAATGCTCTGGTCTCATTTATTGCAGAAGCTGCAATGTCTGTTCACCTGGCCAGCTGTACATGGCTAAACTCTCTCCTACTTGCAGGGTCCTGGCCAGATAGTTTAATTTAAACCACTCACAGCTCTCAACAGATTCTGTCTTCCTCCCAGCTGGATTTCCAGCTTCTGATAACTGGGGATGTCTGATCTACAGAAGCACTGAAACATTTTCAACTTAAGTTAAAAGAAACTGAGATTGCTCTATCCTAGAGATAGCTAGGACTTAAATTCAGCAATATATTAGGGGAATAAACTAAAATATTATTTTCCTACATTGTGCTAGGCCAACTGTTCATGAACATTATTTATTTTGCCAGCTGGCTACCAACATCCAATATTGAATATTTGTGTATTCAAAGTGGTACACAAAAAAACCTGATCTATTCTGACACCTGTGTGACTGAAACCTCCTGTGCAGAAGAATTTGGGCTCAGAGAGAAGGCACATTCATTGCTATCTCTGATGTTAGCAATGTGAGCTGTTGAAGCCCCTGTGAAGATGAGGGATTTATGCACCATAAAAAAAAAAAAAAAATTGGCTGAAGGATGTTGTTCTTTCAGTGAACACCATATATTTATTTGAAAGGAATGACAAGGGGGTCTTCTGGAAAACATTTTATAGATCATTATAGCTGTGTACTAAGGGATGCCACCAAAGGAGCAGGAACCAACAAGGTCTATGAACACTGATTCAGGTATTTTTCTAACTGTTGTTGATTATTTAGTATCCTTTATAATCATACACTATGAGATGGAAAATGTATATTTCCTCTTAATGTGTAGCATTTTCCCTGGAAATTTGATAAAGGAGAAGGTTTTTGTGGAAAGCCTGAGGTATAGGCAGGTTATGGATCATTTCCAAGAATTGTATTCCTCCCTATTGACCATTTCATACCTTTGTAACTTGAAATAACCTGAAGGTCCTGCAAAAAAATGTAAAAGCAGCCACCCCAAAGAGAGCCAGGACACAAATCCCCAGCACTGAAGGTTATTTTTTACTGTGAACTTAACATATAGGCTGGCCCTAAAGCTTTAAACTGTAATTGCAAAATTATTTCAGGTTTCTGGTTTTATCATGGATTTCTTAAAGGAATATTGTGCTAATAAACTAAACACAGTCAGCTGTAAAATTTCAGACAAAACAAACCATATCCTGGCTTCAGGGGCATGATGAACCACTGTGATAGTACATCACACACTATGTGTGTGTGTGGGGGGGGGGGAAAGCAGGTTTAAAAACTATTGCAAGATCATTAAAGATCCTAAAAAAAGAAAATAATTAATACTTTTCTTCCTTTGCTGTCTTTTTTCCTACATGGTGCCAGGGCAACAGTTCATGAACATTACTTGTTTTGCCAGCTGGCTACCAACATCCAAATTAATGAGAGAATCATCCAGCTCACCTATTTTCTCTGCTTCTGAGCAATGATAACGTGCCTTGGGATAGTTCACAGAAATAATCCTTCTTGCATGTTTTCACCACTCCAGCTGCTTTGAAGAGAGAATAACTGACCACATCTTCCTCGAAAGATTTCACCTCAACATGAGGAGAAACTTCTTTACAGTGAGAGTGACAGAGCCCTGGAACAGGCTGCCCAGGGGGGTTGTGGAGTCTCCTTCTCTAGACACTTTCCAAACCCACCTGGATGCATTCCTGTGCAGACTACCCTAAGTGATGCTGCTCTGGCAGGGTGGTTGGACCTGATGATCTCTTGAGGTCCCTTCCAACCTCTGATACACTGTGAGAGCCTCTCCAGCCACATGTGCACATACTTGGGGTGACTTTCATTAAAGCATCCCCTCAACCTTTGGAAGGTTTAGAATCTGAACTTTCTTTCTGGAGAGCCTCAATCCAATTCTATCCAGCCATACTTGTGATTTGGTAGGTAAAGTCTCACTTGCTATCCACTGCCTAGGCAACAGTTATGCTCCTCATCACATCACTCATCCCAAGTCAAAATGATGTGACCACATGTCTCTTTCACTATTGAACATGGCCAATAAAACATGCAATAAGGAGGGTGCAAAAAAAGTAATCCTGATCATACAGAACTCAAATCATATATCCAAGCTTTGAAAAGAAGCATTTGATCCGGTACTTGGCCAAGAAGAGGAGGTGGAGATGGTCTTTAGTCCCACTCTATCAGATCCTGAAAGAGAGAACTGAGAATTCTCAAGGGCTATGAAGACAGCTCATAGCGAGCTGTGGAACTTCATGTTGATCCAAAAGTCCTCTTAATCATTTATTACTTCTCACACACATTTCTAGACAAGCTCTTCAGAATGCCACAATTACATATTACACATGGCCAATAAAACATGCAAGAAGTAAACTTGATCACACAGAACTCAAACCATATATCCAAGGTTTGAAAGCAAGCAGTTGATCAGGCACTTGCTCAAGAAGAGGAGGTAGAGATGGTCTTTAGTCCCACTCTAACAGATACTCAAAGAACAAAATGAGAATTCTCAAGGACTATGAAGACAGCTCATAGCGAGCTGTGGAATTTCATGCTGCTCCAAAACTCCTCTTAAGAGGACAACACATGAAAGAACTAAGGTGAATCTCATTTATTACACATTTCTAGACAAGCTCTTCATAATGCCATAATTACATATTAAACAAGGGGGGGAGGGGAAGACAAGAAGTATTCACTGGCTATAAGCCTCAAATGTTTATAAGTGCTAAATTTTAGGCAATTTCTTTCCAGATGACATTTTAAACTAATGAGGATCAAAATGTCATGCTGTCCTACGAAATGGAACAGGTCCTCAGCTAGCCAGTCAGAAAATTGCTCTGCCAGTTTGGATGACCAGTTTCTCTGGAGAATGAAGAAATTGTCCACCAAGCAGAAACAGCAGATCTCCAATGAGTATATTTCACACCTCTTTGATTTAAGATCATGCATCTCTAGATTTTCTGTCTTACGAGCCAATAAAGGCTCTATGTGAATGCTCCAATAAACCAGTCTTTAATAATTACAATATTAATCAAATAAAGTGGGTACTATCCTAATCAACATTATAAATACCTGAGTGAAAATCTAATGTAAAATTTAAATTAAGGTAATTCCACACTTGGAAGCATAAAAAGAAAAATATTCATTCAGCTTTGCCTTACCATTGATTCACAAGCTGCTGACAACTTTAACATTCTGCTTCCCTGGCTTATTTTTCCCAGTAAAGTTTAAAAATCAGATGAAACTGGATTGTTTATTTCATCCTGTGTAAAACCAACCGCAAAAACTAGCTTTACAAAACACTTCTCAACCTCTGTTTCCCATAAGGATAGAAGTTTGCTGTTGGTGAACAGAATCTGCTATTGGTTTGGTGAACGGAATCTGCTCTTGGTTTGGTAAACAATTTTTTACAGGTTTGATAAACAGAATTTATTACAGGTTTGATAAACAGAATTTATTACAGGTTTGATAAACAGAATTTATTATTGGTTTCCTGCACCTCTTGATAATCACAGAGTTATTGAGGCTGGAATAGACCTCTGAGATCATCAAGTCCAACCTAGAACCTAACACCACATCAACTACATCATGTCACTGAGTGCCACATCCAATCTTTCCTTAAACACCTCCAGGGACAGCAACTCCACCACCTCCTGAGCAGTCCATTCCAGTGCCTAATTCCCCTTTCCATCAGGAAGTGCTTCCTAACATTCAACCTAAACCTCCCCTGCCACAGCTTCAGGCCATGCCCTCTGGTCTTGCCACAAGCTGCCTGGGAGCCTGGCCCCCACCTTACTACAACTTCCCTCCAGGTAGTTGTAGAGTGTGGTAAGGTTCCCCCTGAGCCTCCTCTTCTCCAGGCTGAACAACCCCAGCTCCCTCAGCCTCTCCTCATAAGACTTTCCCTCCAGACCCTTCACCAGTCTTGCTGGTCTCCTCTGGACTGACAGCTTCAGGACAGAAAAGGGTAAAACATATCAAGAGGGTGAATATTATGTCCCTTTCTTAAGTGCCATGGACAGAGGCTACTTTTTTTCTTCATAAAGGCCTTTGAAAATGTGAAGTTCATTCTTTCCAGTGGCTGCGTTCTTTCTCATCTCTAGAGATAAGGACAGTAACTGGAAACATCTTCTTCAATGCTCAAAGAAATAACTCATCTTAAATTCTTTTTAAGTAAGAAAAATAAAACCAAACAAGCCCACCTCTTCCCAAAACTACTTTTAGAGTCCAATTCCTATCATTAGTTTACTAAATTCTTGCCATTGCTTCTGCTAACCAGGATACAATATTAACCATTTAAAATTTGTGGATACAAATATGTACAAATTCACCTTCAGGCAGTTAATTTTTGGCAAAGTGTTCAAGCTGCTGCATTGAAACTCTTGAAGAGAGTATCTGGGTAGACCAATTAAGGGAATAAACCCTTAACTTTCAGCATTAGTAAATTCAGGTAAAAGAGAAGCTCTGCTTGGAGATTCATTGACTCTTAAAATATACAAGAACAGACTTGATAGTAACAGAAGACCCAAGGAAAACAATAGAGTGTTGAAGATTAGGCTTAAAATACACCTTCTGCAGATGAGAAACTGTGTGGAGGTCTGTGCTTTACTCATTGATACACATTGAATAACAACCTCAGGTACTGGCACATTACAAAAATAAAGGTGGTTTGGGTTGGTTCATTTGGAGAGTGGGGAAAAACTCACAGAATCACAGAATGTTAGAGGTTGGAAGGGATCCCCAGAGATCATTGAGTCCAACACCCCTGCCAAAAGCAGTATCTCCTAAGGTAGTCCACACAGGAATGCACCCAGTTTTGAAAGTCTCCAGCAAAGGAGACTCCACAACCTCCCTGGGGAGCCTGCTACAGGGCTCTGTCACCCTCACTGGAAAGAAGTTCTTCCTCATGTTGAGGTGAAATCTTCTATGTTCAAGTTCGCATCCCTTGTTCCCTGTCTTATTACTGTGCACCACTGAAAAGAGCTTGGCCCCCTCCACTTGACACCCAGCCCTCAGAGTCTCTATTCATTGCAGGTTATGGTTATGAAAGGTGCCTGCTGTGAAGTGAGTGGGACAAAGCTGAGGCATTTCTGTCCCATCTAGGTCACAGTTCAAACACAAGCACATAAGAAGTTTCACTTGCAGGGTTTACACTTGCTAGGCACACCAGATTTCTGGTTTCCTAGATTTAGCATTCTGTGTTGAATAGTCAGGCTCAAAAAGGTCTCAAGGGAGCACTGAGATTATCAGTCAGCCCCAGTCTAAAATGGATTGCTACATTCATAACAGATGCTGATCTCTTCCAAGTGAGGGAAAATTCACAGCCTTTCCAGGCAGTGATTTTTTTTTTTTCTTTCCTGACTGGAAACACTTCATCTAATATGAATTCTTCATGCTGGAATTCATGCCTATTTTTTCTTGTCAGACCCAGCAGGAATTAAGAAACAGATCCTTCCTTGTTTCTTTATAATATGTTTTTGTATATCTAAAAATTTTCTGCTTCTATAGGTTAAAAATATCACAGATTTGTTTAATCTTTCCTCCCACAGCAAGAGTGTTTTGTTTTATTTATTTTTTTCCATCATGCTGTTTTGTTTTTGTTTGTTTGTTTGGGTGTTTTTTGTTTTCTTTTCTTTAAAGTAAAATTCCAACTTTCAGCCATTCTTGCTTCTCTCAGCTGGACTATTTTTAATTGATTCAACCCTTGGTTGAAGTGAGATGACCAAATGGGACACAGTATTCAAGGTGAGCAGTATTTTATGTTGGTATCCATTTTTCAATGCCTTTATGTCAAGTATAAACCACACCTCAGAGACTATATGCATAGAATCATGCACCTATCTAGAGGAGACATCAAATGGATGCATTTCAGTCCTTCAACTCAATACTAATGACAAATAGAGAAATATTATTTAACTGGCTCCTCAGTGGTACACAATTTAGTTCCCAAACTTCACAGAAACAGCAAAGTGTACTGCAGACAGCAAAATGACTTCTTCAGAGAGCCCCTGGCATATTTAGCTACTGCTTCTGCACCTTCTGAATGAAACACTCTGAGGCTAAACATTGATACTCTTTCCTTGAGGAAACAGTTCATCAACGGTGGAAGTTATGCATCTCTTGTTTCTACCAGGAAAAAGACAAGGATCCTCTGCTTAGGAAAATGGAATGCAGCCACAGAATGTGATTGAGGATCACTGCCTGGCCAAGGCTTTGTGGCCAAGGCTGTAAATCGTGCCAAACAAAAAGCAGACCTCTACTTGTTCACATCACATATACGTGCTGAATTTCCTTCCCTCTGCTAGTGACAAAACACTGTGAAGCAGTCCTACCATCACTTCATCCTTCAGCCTACATTAGTGACAGATTTTACAATCTCATGATGAACCTTCCATGCAGATCATGAGCTGGAGTCAGCCCTAAAAATAAGGGAACTTAAAAAAAGCTTCTTGGTGGCAGCCGCCCCCATTGTGTGCCAAGTGCATCACTTCATGTACAGAACAAGGAAGATCAAACACAACAGCTTCTAAGGATGTGCTTTGCTTGTTTATGTTGTTGTTGTTTTTGCTCAAACACATCAAGTTTGCCTGGAAAGCTCAAGACTTTGGCTCCATGGGGAAAGGAAATGAACTGTCTGTACATATCCTTCTATAGGTTTATTACAGGATGAAACCAAGACTAATGAAGTGTGTGTATCACATTGGCTTAAAAGTTGCATGAAACCCCATTGTCACAGCATGTCACTGGCAGAGCCACATCCTAGTAATAAGTGTCACAAAGGATCAGAGTGAAAAAAAAGTTTCGTTCACAATTCAAGGTCAGCCTCACGCTCCCTCTGAAGACTTCAGTCTGTCTCAGGAAAGGTCATCTCTGACTCACAGCTGTAAAAGATTTCTCAAGGCAGTGAGTTGTTGATGGTTCAGTCCCCAGAGGACACAAGGAAATAGTGCAATTCTGTCACTAATTCAGTCCTGTGCTCTAGGGCAAGGAGAGGATAAATGTGAAGGAAGGAAAACTTGGTTTGGGTTCTCAGGCACTAGACTGAAACTGCTCTGAGCTGGGGGTATGAAAACTGCCTCAGAATATTATGCTGTGAAACATACACACATGTCTTCCAGAATGCTCTTTCAAAAGGTAATATCCCTATGCCTGTTGTCAAGAATTCACTACAGAAACCTGGCAGTTTGTAAGCAACATCAATCAGTAATCAGTGTCACAGTCAGTTTTTCCTCTTGCTTTGTCAACATAAATCTGCTGTGGCTCCGACTGAGAAACTTAACCTAAGTAGCACCATAATAAGATAATTTGAAACAAGAAACAAGTCAGCACCTGACCCCTTAAAGGTTGCTGGTAGGTTTACCACAAGGATGCAAAGAAAGCCACTTAAGCATATATGCAGCTCCCACTGGTCTAAATTAACAGTGCTTGCTTGTACCTCTCTGCACCTCAAGTCTCCCCATCTGTGAAATTAGGAATCAGCTCTCTACCTGCTTCACTGTGTAGAGTTAAAAGGATTCTAAACCACTGCACCAGCAGCTCCAGTTCACATTATTATTTTTCATTATGTCATTACTTGAATATTTAAGTCAAAAAAGAAAAAAACACCACCACAGTGTATTATCATCCACATGTTACTTGTGCATAAAGGTTGTGACTATACAACCTCAGTCTCTTTGGCTCAAGGTCAGCCCTAGAAAAATACCCTTGGCTAGATACAGCCTGAGCCAGTAATTCAAACAAAGAGAAAGGATAAAACCCAAAACACTAAGTAAAAATGTTATCAGGTACAACTGAATGAAGAATTCTCCCTGCTTTTCTTCAACTGGTCTTTTGAAGGGATATGTAAACTTAATTTCCTTATCATTCAGGGAATAATTCCTTTGGGAGGAATCATCCAGCCCCACATCAGCACACGGTGCTCCCTCAGTTACATTTTCTTGCCCTTAAACTCAAAATCTCATGGTACTGAGGGTTCCTTCTGAAGCTTCACTCCAATCAATACATCAGACTCTCCTCTGCACCTCTACTGATTTGTACTCACCAGATTTATTAACCACCATATATGCTACAGCTTCCTTCCACCAAGCTTATCTCCACCTGTATGCCCTCCCTGACCCTCCAAAACTAGGGATTCTGAAACCTGCTGATACTATTTCCACCCCTATTATGAACCACCCCCCAGCATACCTGTTAAGGCATGTTTAAGACTCAACCCTGACTTTCTCAAAGGTCTAAGTCTTGCAGAGCACCAAGTCAACTTCCCAGGTGGTTTTGATGGGGCACTATGTAGCTAGAACACACTTAGCTCCAGATAAAAGCTTTGAAATTGAGTTAAGAAATAAATTCTGTAAGATATGTGCATGCACACCCTACCATTCTTCTGCTCTGGCATAAACAGTCCTGTTTCAAAGAAATTAAGAACAGTGAATGTGCTTTAAGAAGGGTCTGGTGATAGAATCCTTTTCTTTTGTTTGGATGTCTGCATAATCTCGACCAAAGGAAAAGCTGAAGCTGTAAGCAGCCTGCAGTCAGTGAGGCACTTAGCAAAGCTGAAATTACACAGTGTTACAAAAAGAGAAGGGAGCAGGGTGAGGAATGCAGGAAGACCTCAGAACAAGTATCTGTTAAGTGCTGCAATATACCATGCCTTAGACAAAGCCGAGATAAAAGTGCTAAAGAAAATAAGCTGCTTCTAAAAATCCATCACGGTGGCACGGGAGCAGAGTGTCATTACACTTGGTACAGAACTGGAGGCCTGATTTTGAATGCCTTGTAGTGAGTGCTCCAACCAGTGTCTGTCTGTGCACTGGTGCAATCCTCATCAGTCCCCAGGCTGAGGAGGAGAAAGTGGCTGATCCGAGGATGGTGATGACACGACACCACTCAGCTTGAGTGAAGTCAGCAGTGAGCTCGCTGCAGATCACCTCCATTTAAGAAAGCCTTTGGCCTGGATTCTTGATTGAATTCTCACACAGAATTCAGTGCTGATTTATCACTCAGGATGTTGGGAAGAACACCAGCTTTCTGGCAGTCATCAGTAGTAATGATGGACACCAAAAGCCCAGAGGGTTCACTCAGCTGACCCACAACCTCCTAATATTTATCTGCATCCTTTTTTATTTCTTTTTTATTTCTGCTCTCTAAGGTTTTCTCAAATGACATATCTTGGATTGGGATGATAATCTTACTTTTTGAAAGGAATGGGAAGAGGGAAAATTAAAAAAAGAACCAAAAAAAAAAAAATCTGTTTTCCGTTTTCCCTAATGGAAAGGTCCTGAGCTGAAGCTGAGCAAGCTGAATGGCAGGTTTCATGTGAGATAGGAGCAGCAGTAACCAACCAACCACACAAAATTAAAAAGGAATACAAAGAATGCACGATTGATTGTGCTGGCAACTCCAGGGAAACTGTCATTTCCTTTCCTTGGATTTACCTTTCTGGGCCACACTGTGCAGCCCTGACTAATCTGAAACTGCAAATACCCTGAGCCTGGAGTCCCCAGACTCCTCATTCAGTCTCATACTCAATACAAATGGTCACCAGTGCAGCTATTAGTAAGAGTAAGTAACTTGCTGCCTGTGGATTTTTCCAATTGCTCTCTGGTAACTGTCAGAGCTATTAATGTGTTCTGTGCCAGGGATGCTTCCCCAGAAGAATTTCTTTCAAGGAACAAGTTACTCGCAGTGCCAGGATAAATCACCTTATTTTCCCCTTCTACTCTGAGCTAGACTTTAGCCCAAAATGTCTGCTGCAGGAAAAAAAACCAAGAGGCTCAGACATTCAGTGGAAGTAAGAGATAATGGGCACTTACCAATGCATCTACATCTGCTTTGAGGAATGAGCTTTTTCTAGCTCCCCAGCTGGTGTTAAGACAGAAGGCAGAGTT
This sequence comes from Indicator indicator, assembly GCF_027791375.1. NCBI lineage: Eukaryota > Metazoa > Chordata > Aves > Piciformes > Indicatoridae > Indicator > Indicator indicator. The sequence continues at coordinate 4,457,195 of NC_072017.1, forward strand.
TTAACATGGCACAGGCAAGAAAACAAACTTACTGAGAATATTTTTCATCATTTAGGACAAGAGGTAATGGCCCTAAGTTGTGCCAGGGGAAGCTTAGAGTGGATATTAGAAAAGAAACTCTGTACTCAAAGAGTGATCAGGCATTGGAACAGACTGCCCAGGGAAGTGGGGGAGTGGCCATCCCAAAAGGAGTTAAAAAATCATCTAGACACAGCACTTAGGTGCATGGTTTAACGGCCATGGTGGTGGTGGGTTGATGGTTGGACTTACAGAATCATAGAATCACCCAGGCTGGAAGAGACCTCCAAGCTCATCCAGTCCAACCTAGCACCCAGCCCTACCCCATCAACCAGACCATGGCACTAAGTGCCTCATCCAGGCTTCTCTTGAACACCAGGGATGGTGACTCCACCACCTCCCTGGGCAGCACATTCCAATGGCAAATCTCTCTCTCTTCCTCCTACTATCCAGCCTATACCTCCCCTGGCACAATTGAGACTGTGTCCCCTCATTCTGCTGCTGCTTGCCTGGAGAAGAGACCAACCCCCACCTGGCTACAACCTCCCTTCAGGTAGTTGTAGACAGCAATGAGGTCACCCCTGAGCCTCCTCTTCTCCAGGCTAAACACCCCCAGCTCCCTCAGCCTCTCCTCATAGGGTTTGTGTTCCAGACCCCTCCCCCAGCTTCATTGCCCTTCTCTGGACACCTTCCAGCACCTCAACATCTCTCTTGAATTGAGGAGCCCAGAACTGGACACAGCACTCAAGGTGTGGCCTGACCAGTGCTGAGTACAGGGCAGAATAACCTCCCTTGTCCTGCTGGCCACACTATTGCTGATCCAGGCCAGGATGCCATTGGCTCTCCTGGCCACCTGGGCACACTGCTGGCTCATGTTCAGCTACTATCAACCAGCACCCCCAGGTCCCCTTCTGATGGTTTTAAGGGTCTTGAGGATCTTCAGGGTCTTTTCCAGCCAGAATGATTCTATAATTCTATGATGTGATGACAGGGAAAAAGTCTCACTGTGACTGTCAACTTCACTACACAAATGTATTTAATAAACCCAGGCATATATAAGGACACAATAAGATGAAGCATAAATGAGAAGCACAGACCACCACTCCCTCCTAAGGCTGCAAGCATTTCAAACGGATGCTGATAGCTTTCTCTTCATGACTAAAAATGCTGCAAAACCAGATCTCTGCATAAAACATTTCTAGAGCATGTTCAGAAAACTCACTCTGAGGAAGAGCACTACTGAAATACAGGGAAGCCACAGAGTGCTAGTTTGATTAGGACATATATTTGCACACTTAGGCCTTTTATCAATGCCTAAAACCAGTGAGAAGTCATGAAGAAAGGATGCTGAAAGACAACCCCCACTTTATTTCCTTCTGTTTGGGCAAAGGTGAGATTTACCAAGTGTCCCTGCAGTGAGAATGCTCGAGGATTATTGGGATTTTTTTTTTTGTTACATTCATGCCAGCAAGAACCACGAGGAGATGCTGCAACATGGATCACTGAATAATGAGGGGCATGTGCTCAGCTCTCAAGAGAGCCCAGTGCTATTCTCAGCTCTTCCATTAACCTGCTTTATGGTTGCAGGCAAGTGATTTCACTTCTTGCTGTTTCCTTTTCCCCTTTGACTGTCTTATTGATTTAGATTACAGGCATTTGTTTCAGGGATGGGCTTTTACAGCTGTCTACAGATTTCTTCACTGAAAAGACTTAATTCCAGGTTATGTTTCTATGCACTGCTTGAATATTAACTTTGAGAAACAGTTGTCCGCTACAGACTGTGAGGGTGACCACTGGACCAAGAAAGTACAAGCCCAGTTATTGTAAATAATATCCGTTCCCTTTCTGTGTGACTAATTGTCTTGGGTTTGTTTATAAAGGATAGATGCAGGCATGATGGGAATGAAACAACAAAAGGTTACGCTTCCCAATATCCACTTCCTGGGAGACCAAGTCCCTTTTGGAAGACCTCTTAAAGGCAGCCCAGTTCTTAAACCCAGAACACTAATGTAGGATGTGATGCAGAAAGATGATGAGCTTCCCAAAGTATTCACAGAACTGTCAGGGTTGGAAGGGATCTCAAGGATCATCTAATTCCAACTCCCCTGCCATGGGCAGGGACACCTCACACTAGATCAGGTTGCTCAGAGCCACATAGCCTGGCCTTAAAAACCTCCAGGGACAGGGCTTCCACCACCTCTCTAAGCAACCTGTTCTGATGGTAGTGAGAGCCTGGAATGGGTTGTCCAGGGAGGTGGTTGAGGCCCCATCTCTGGAGGTGTTTGCAGCCAGGCTGGATGAGGCTCTGGCCAGCCTGATGTAGTGTGAGGTGTCCCTGCCCATGGCAGAGGGGTTGGAACTGGATGATCCTTGTGGTCCCTTCCAACCCTGCCTGATTCTATCATTTCCTCAGGTGCTTCAAAGCCTTGGACACTGAGACACACATACATATAGCTCCAGGCTTCAGGGATCTGTTGTAGAAACCAGCCTGCAACATTTGGCAGCAGATGAAGCTGTACCACAGCCTCCCTCCCTCCCAAAACCTCTAATATTCCTTGGACCCTTTGTCAGTAAGTGCTAGTTTTTCTTCTAATCTGGAGGTACCATATCTTGAATTACTTAATGTAATGTCTAATGCACATGGGCTGTAAAGAAGATATCATACCTCAGATCTTCCAGCAAAATCATTCCTCCAAAGTGGACCTAACATGTAAACTAATGAGGCATGCAGTGGAGAAGTGGAGGATCCCAGGCAAAAATTAAGACCATCTCTAACATGTCAGTAATGGGATTCAGGGAGAAAAAAAAATACTCAAGTTGTGGACACAAAATAAGGTGGTTACCAATATGCTTACCTGTAAAAGATTGGCAAGAAATACACTTTCCACACACAGCAGAGTGCTAGCACCTGAGATAGTTAATGAAATCTTAATCACCATTACATGGCTCAGAAAAATGAGATTGCTGTGCCAACACCTTCTTTAAAAAGTGTGAATTCTTCTTAAATATGTGAAGGAAACATCAAATCCAGGAGACTTTTTTTTTTTCCTCTTCCCTGAAAATTAAGAGAATATTTAAATGAACATTTTAATGCATGGTGAGAAAACACACCAGGCGTGTGTGGAGTTAGTAAAAAGGTACAGAAATAGGAAAGTGCCCATAAAAAAAAAAGTAGTTAGTGTGTTAATAAAAACTATTCAATAGAAATGAAATAGTTTGGGGTGTTTTTTTTCAGTTTTTGGTGGCTTTTTTGTTGTTGTTGTTGGGGGGGGGGTGTTTGTTTTTGTTTGGGTTTTTTGGTTGTTTTTTTCTTTGTGGTGCAAGCCTAGAATTATGGAACTGTTTAGGTTGCAAAAGGCCTTTACCATCATTGAGTTCAACCACAAAGCTAACACTGCCAGCTCACCACTGAACCACATCCTTCAGCACCAAATCTATATCTCTTTTAAATACCTTCAGGGATGAGAACTCCATCACTTCCCTGGACAGCCTGTCCTAATGCTTGACAGACCTTCTGGGGAATAAATATTTCTTGATATCCAGTCTAAACCTCTTCTGGTGCAACTTGAGGGCATTTCCTCTTGTCATGTTGCTTGTTACACACACAGACACAGGTGCACACAAAGCACTGTCCTTACAGAGGGTGTTTAGTGCATTTAAAAGGCATCAGATGGCTACAGAGTAAAACAGCTGCCCTGCATGTTAGGATGTGTTTTGTGTGACAAACAAAAAAGCTGAGCTAACCCCACCACTTTTTTTTTTTTTTTTTTTTTTAATTTCTAATGCAGTGTTGCTGAAAGAAGCCCTCAATGGTGATGCAAAAGAAAGATCTAGTTCCAAAACATTCATAGAGAGAGTGTGACACAGATACAAAACTTTGCTTAGAAAGAGAATAAAAGTTCTGACTGAATGTTTTTGTCTGTGGTGTAATTGTTTATTTCCTTCTACAGAACAAAGATATGAGCAATGCTCATTGGTTTTCCTGAGGCCTTTCAGTCTGCTCCCATGCAAGCCAGCAAAGCATTGCTTCCATCAAAAACATGGCCGTGTGCTAAAAGACAGACTGAGGAACACAGCTTTGGCAGAGTTCACAGACTGAGGGTGCTGGAGCACTGGAAGAGGCTGCCCAGAGAGGTTTGGAGTCTCCTTCTCCAGAGGTTTTCAAAGCCCACCAGGACGCACTCTTGTGCAGCCTGCCCTAGGAGACCCTGCTTTGGCAGAGGGATTGGACTGGATGATCTCTGGAAGGTCTCTTCCAAACACTAACATTCTGTGATTCTGTGACTGACAGGATGAAACCTTGGCCTGTCTGAATGACAACACTTTAATCATCTGTTTAGATGATTTGAGACAAGGTTTCTTCTACAGATGTTAGGACCAGAATTGTTATAAAGATTATCTCTTCTGTTGCAAAGCAGAAGTGATAGGCTGTCATCCTGCAATTCCTGAGCTGTAATTCAACTGGATTAGACCATTTAAAGAAATCCTCTTTTAAATTATTCATAGGATTGATTCATATGCTCTTTGAAATAAATGACAAAGAAATTCCTCCCCCCCCCCCATTTTGTCAAAACCATAATTGCTGTGGTTTGAAAGCAATGGATAAAGTTGCAAGAATATTAAAGAGAACAGGAAAATAAGGTAGTATTAATTTAGGCAATGGAAGTCACACAAGAACATTTAAAATTATAATTTAATAGCCAATTAGAACACAATAAAGAATCTATTTCTCCCTGCTGCTGACTGGAGGCTGCTGATGTTGTCATGTGCATAATTTAATACATAGAATCAATTCAAATAAGATGACATGGGGGGGGAGGAGTCTTCAGTCAAGTTTTCTACTTGCACACATGTCCTTTGACACCAAACACACATATGCCTATAAATAAATAGTTGCAACCTTCTGCAGCTGTGCAAGTCTATTTCCTAATGACTTACATGACTCATTAGTGTCATGGTGACAGTGTCAAGTTACATCAAAGAATGTCAAATTGCTTGAATCCTGCCTGATTCATGCAGTCCTAAAGCAGTCTGGGTGAGGTGATCTAACATGACACAGAAGCTGACACAGTGTCAGAGAGGTCATTATTTTTATTTGTGCTTTGCTTCATTAATCCAAGAAAGATTTCCTCTTTGAAGTTTCATAGAATCATAGAATCAGGCAGGTTGGAAGAGACCTCCAAGCTCATCCAGTCCAACCTAGCACCCAGCCCTATCCAATCAACCAGACCATGGCACTGAGTGATTCATCCAGTCCTCTCTTGAACATCTCCAGCAATGGCGACTCCACCACCTCCCTGGGCAGCACATTCCCATGGGCAACCTCTCTCTGTGAAGAACTTCCTCCTGCTATCCAGCCTAAACTTTCCCTGGCACAGCCTGAGACTGTGTCCTCTTGTTCTGCTGCTGGTTGCCTGGGAGAAGAGACCAACCCCCACCTGGCTACAACCTCCCTTCAGGTAGTTGTAGAGAGCAATGAGGTCTCCCCTGAGCCTCCTCTTCTCCAGGCTAAACACCCCCAGCTCCCTCAGCCTCTCCTCACAGGGCTGTGCTCCAGACTCCTCCCCAGCTTTGTTGCCCTTCTCTGGACACCTTCCAGTACCTCAATCAACATCCCTCTTGAACTGAGGAGCCCAGAACTGGACACAGCACTCAAGGTGTGGCCTGACCAGTGCTGAGTACAGAGCAGAATAACCTCCCTTGTCCTGCTGGCCACACTATTCCTGATGCAGGCCAGGATGCCATGGGCAGTCTAACAGAGTTCTTCTGGCTTTGCTTTGAGAGATAACACACCTGCATACTGACCTTGAAAGCTAAGTTCTAACAACCTCTCTGCTTCTTGTCTTTCTTCCTTCTGCCAGGGGGGTCTGGGAAAGGCAGGGAAGGGGAGGGCAGGGGGGCAGCTTTCTTGGCTTTGGCCAGGAGGGTTTTGTGCTGTTTCTGTTAATTGTACATCTTTGTAAAACCTATCTGTACATATTCATTGCATTCCATTGTAGACTGTAGTTTTTGCCTGTAAACACAGCTACATTTGCTTCTGAGCTGAGCTAGTCTGGCATTGTTAAGGTGGGAGGGGAATTTCAGCCTACCACACTACAACAGGTAGCTTCAATAGCTATATATTAAAGGTATTAGCAAAATATTTCAAAGCCATTTATCCCATCAAAATTAGAAAACTCTGTGGGGTGTGGTTTGTAAGTTGTAGCAAGAAACCACAAATTTTCTCTCTTCTAGCCTGCTGCACGTCTCAGTTCTTTTAAAATAGTAACACTGACAACATTGAGCCTTGTACTGGAAAGCAAAAGCTTTTTTTTTTTATTAGCTTTTATAGCATTTTCTCATTTCTACAGAACCACCTGTCTGTTACACATCCCACCCTTAGCATTTTTAAGCTTCATTAACAATTCCCTTGTCAGTATTCCCTCCCCCTCCCCCCCAAAAAAAATATAGTACAAAATGAATACTTTTTTAGAAACACAAACTCAGCTGTGTCTGTCAAATTGATATGTGCCATCTTTATTTAGAAAGCTAAGTCATGTTGTTCCATCAGTGCATATAAATATTGATACTTTATGTAAATCCTCAGAAAAATCCTTGGAATTTGTACTCCTAGGCTACAGAGTTGAATTATGGTTTGAAGATGTTTAGGGCAAGATTCTAATGGCCATATGTCTAATCCTAAACAAAATAATTCATACCACTGTCTAACCTTTGCTTTATCAAAATCTCTTTTCATACTAATATCAAGGGAGAGAGATAAATCAGTCTTAAACAGAACTAATTCTGCTTCAGATGTCAGAACTTCATATTTTCTGTATAAAGCAGGTGTCAAGATTGATCAAGTCTGATCTCCTTGATTGTTTCATGAAGATTAAAACAGTGAATCTTCTAGAGAAGGATCTCCATCAACAGAGTAGTTAACCTTCAGAGTGTTAACATGTCATGTCAGAAAACACTAATAGATTCTTCAAAGGAAGCTAATTCAGGAAACTATTAGAGGAATCTAGGACTTTTGCAGACATATATCAATATGTGATAAATGTGTAAGACTACCTGAACCTTCAAAAGATTCATCAGCTTGAACCTGGCAGAGAAATCAGCAGGATCCATCAGCTTTTCTTGGAGAACAATAAGAAAAACCTAATTTGTACATTTCTTTGATGTTGTTGATCCATAGAATGGCTCAGGTCCCTATCTTAGAGGTCATCTATTCCAACCTCCCTGCCATAAGCAGGGATGCCTCTCAACTAGACTCAGCTGATCAAGGTCTCATCCAGCCTGGCCTTGAAAACCCCCAGGGAGGAGGCAGCCACAGCTTCCCTGGGCAGCCTCTTGCAGAGTCTCACCACCCTTCTGCTAAACTTCTTCCTAAAATGAAGTACAGGAATTTTACACAATATGTAAATAGCAAACATATTAGTTTCTAAATCACATAGACCAGGTTCTGGGTATCCCTTCCAATCTGAAAAGCAACTTAATCCCCTGAAGAGTTTCCTTGGGGATTTCATATCTCAAGCAAACAGGGAAACCCATGCTAGCTGACAAAAGATTGGGGCCTTGGAGAGTGAGATTTCTCTCTCTCATAGTTCATGAAATAATTAAAATAAGCATCCATTCCATTCCCCTATTTAAGAAAAAAAAAAAAAATCAAAGACCTGGAAAACATTCTGCAAAATTAGATTCTTCCTTTCTAATTAGTCCTACTCAGCAGCTCTGCTTATCAGAGAACCACTGTACAGGAGTTTTGTATGTTGTAGGAGCACTTTCAGCATTTCTGAATTGGCTTGATAAGTAACTGAAGTTAAGCATGCCTGACAATAAAGATTTTCTGTTCTTCCCAGAGTGAGAAACAGTGTATGTTATAGCTTCATCTGTTTGTTTGCTGTGTTGCTTTTTTAATAGCTGACTATTCCTTCCATGTGAAGCTGACTGACATCAACAGGCTGCTTTTGAAGAGCTGGCAACCTGCATTTTGAGGGAGTTTCTTTCATTTCTATAAGGGAAAGGAGCAGACAAAGAATGTATCAAAACACAGAGGTCAAGGTAATTTATATCCTACAGCTTCAAAGCTGTTAAGGAGCCCTCTAGGTCATTAATGCTGAATTTTAGAAAGGCAAATCAGTCTGGAGGAAGAAAGTTAGAATGATGCCAGTATCCTGAAGGGACAAACACTGAGCTGGGCTAATCTGGCAGGAAAGCTTCCATACAGTATTCTGTGAGTTCAGCTGCTTGTGATGCTATGTGCAAGCAACCAGGCACAGCACAGGGGTCAGCCAGCCTTGCATCCAACTCCCTGCCTGGGCCACCTCACCAGCTGAGGGCAGGTTATGCCTCCACAATAAACTGGATAACATCTTATTAGAAGCTTTCCTAAATGTTGTGCTTTTCAATGTCAAGTTTTCACCTGCAAATAGATTTTAAAATGTCAGACTTTATCCTGAATCAGCTGGCAACAAGAAGCTGGGACTGAGCAAATTAAGCTCATGACCTCAAATACAGCAAAGCTTTCCAGTATATTGCTGGGTTATTTTTCCTGAGTCCTCGAAAAAATCCTGGGTGAAGACTACTTTTTAAATGAAAAATGGGACTTCTTTACACTTTAAAAATGGGAATTTTTTTTTACTTTTAAAAAAAAAAATTAAATAGATTAAATAATTTTTTGAAAACACATGCATACCTAGATTATTTTAAGTGTAAATATTCATTTTCTCTGCTTGAGCTTTGTAAATATCTTCACTGTTTCTGCTGTTTTAACTGTGCTATGAATAGGATGCTGGCATCCAACTTCTTGCTTACAATCATTTTTAACTGTGCTTTCATTGAGAGGGAAAAGACTGATGGAAAATACATGGTTTCAATCTGCTTAATGAAAAAGTAATTACCTATTTTGCTGGTGTATAATGTCTTGTGTCTCACACTGAAGCCATCCTACTGTATTTCATATGGGTTCATGTTTGTATTTCCTTTTACCACCAAGGCTATTTTTTTTCCTGCCTGTAACTTTCTGCTTGTAAAACATTTATTTTCAACTAAATCTGTCTTAACAATATTTATAGCAGCTAGAAAAAGACATATTGGTGTGCTAAAAAGCAGCTGATGTACCTCAACAGACTTCTCTGATCTGACTGTGCAAAGTAAATCTGAAACCAATTTTTTCAGTCATTTCTCTCAGAGATTTTCAAGGGTTGGCTTCAGTGAAATCCCATGCCAATGAAAGTGAACTTGGAAATGCAGAATACATGAAGTTTCTTTTCATTAAGGCTTCTGCTGTGCCTCCCAATGACTTCAGAAGACTGCTAGATAAGGCACACAGCAGGAAAACTTTTATTAGTACATGTTTAAAAGCAGTTTACCTCACTACCTGTCCAGGTCTCCAAGGATAAATTTAGCAATGAAAATAAGAATGAGCACTGAAGACTTTAAACCAAACTAGAGACTTTTGTGTCAGGTCAAAGCACCTGAACAGAACCACAGAATAGTCTGGGTTGGAAGGGACCTCCAAAAGTCATCCAGCCCAACCCCCTCTGCAGTAAGTAGAGGCAACCTCCACTAGATGAGTCTCCAAAGAGTTCAGAAGATAGGAAGCTCTCCATGTAGGCATATCCCAGTCATGCCAGAAATGCATAGACTAATTAATAGAGCTTAATATATAATGGAAGCTGTCCATGGTGCACTATTAGATCACCTAACTTGGCAACCTTGTCATGGGGAATACCAAACACCCAGACTCAGCTGTGATCCTCACAGCATCCTGAAACAGAACACTTAATCCTTCCGTAAAACAATTACCAACATTTGCAATTTATAACAGCAAACAAATTTCCCTGATTCTTTTTGAAAACCTTTAAAGGGTAAAAGATTTTGACTCTCTGGTTGTCTACCACACAGTCTTTACTTTGTCTGCATACAGAAGCTCATAATTCCTATTCAAGGTGAGGGTGGTTGTGATATGTCTGAAGCCCTCATGGCATCCCCTCTTCTGAACTGATGGAAGTGTTACAGGTCTATTGCTGGAGTGGTTTTGATGCAGCAGTTTTTGAAAGCAGCAGATCATTAATATTGATATCAGGTTTAATATTAATGATAGCATTTACAATATGCCATTAAAATTTAAATGAACAGAGTACTGTGCAAATACCAGTTGTGCACATGAATATTAAATGTGGTATCTCATAGGGGAAACATTTTCCTCCATCTCTGTCCAGTTCTGACTGCATTTATTTAGTTCACAATGTGTTAAAGAGAGATCTCACCAAGAAACTGAGTCAGAGGGCTGGAGCCCCTTCTTAAAGTCTTACTTTAAATATTCTTATCTAGAGCTGAAATCCCTGAGGTATTTCAGTTCCACATCTTCAGAAACATAGCAAAGACTTCACAAAGGTTCTGAAAGTAACCCTTTCATATTAGAAACCATTAAGAATCATTCAGACAGACAATAACATCTGTGTGCATTTTCACAAGTGTGGTTTCTTGATCAAGTTCATCCAAATTAGGTGACATTTTGCCAGGGTTATGTATTCCTAAGGACACCACACAGGCTTTGTCTTAGCAGCTGCCACAGTGTGATGCATGAATGCTGTCCAAAAATGCGTAACTCCTCCCTGTGTATGCACAAATTAAGGAGCAATTACTCTTCCAGCAGCTCCCATTGCAACAATACGCCCAGCTGCTGAGGTTTGGGACCCCTGCTTAAAAAGGAGCATGTAGCCCTCTTCACCACAGAAGCACAGCTTCTCTGTGCAGTCAATTTCTTTCTCTCTACACTGTTCCCACAATTAAATAAGATTCATCCAGTAGGAAAATTTGCCTGTCTGACCTTCCTCCACTTCTGTGAGCATTCTGCACCTGTCCAGCTGCTGCCCCCAAAGCAAAAAGTTTGGGTGCTGGAACGCCAGTACTTTAAATTCCCTCCTGGCATCATCCTCCCTAAATCCCAGGGGATCCAGCCCTGAGATCTTACTGTTAAGTTTACCTGGTGGAGAATTCCAGGGTGCATCACTTGTTAAAACTGGAGTGTGAGTTTTAAAACTGGAAATGGAATGAATAACGTACCGAGATCACAGAATTTCCTGGACTGCCACAGGTGGAGAATCAAAAAGTTGTATTTTGGAACTGGATTTGACATTTTTATTTTTATGTCTTTTCCCCCTCACAGAGTGCAGGTAATTAACATTTAAGTAAGCAGCTGCAGTATTCTTGGTAGTTGACATGGGCAGTAGTGTTGCAGGACAACCCCTCAATGTGATTAGAAATAGCAGAACCTTCATTTTGCTGGTTAAAACACATGTGAGCCCACATTTAGAGACAAGTATCATTTTCTGAGTACCAGGCTCCTCAGGAACAGTTTGGGAATTAAACCTTTCTCTATGTTTGCCAAATGTGAACAGCTTCGTGCACAGATTCATCAAAATGCTCTTTCCTGCAAAGTATTGTAGAGTTGCACACAAATTGTGTTACACACATAAATGAGCACAATTGCACTCTGCACTCTTTCTCCTCAAACACAAACTACCACTCTCTGCTCTCATCACTGAGTGCTTCCTTAATCTCCAATTTGGAAGTAAAGACTTGCACAAATGGATTTGGGCAAGTCACTGAAATATCACACAAAGTTCCTCTTTACTTCCTTCTATTCTTTTATTTCCCCAGTTTTCATTTCTTCTCCTTTTAGCTCTTGGTTCATGTGGCTAAGCCCAAGTGTGCCCTTACAAAGCAGAATGTATGTATGTGCATGGATATATAAATATGGATGTGTACATATGAAATAACTTACTAAATAAGCTACTAAATAGAAGTTGAAGGCTATGAAACTTAAGCTTATGTTTTTGTTCACATGAGGATTCTTTTAATGAGAGCTATGCATATATAAAAACTCAAACAAATGACTTGAATTATAAAAAGTCTCATTACAGCTTCCTATTCTTAAAAGGATATTGTTCTCCTTGACTCTGTTCTGTCTCATAAAGAGGAAAAATATGGCAATCCTGATAATTAAATCCTAAAGACCTCATAGATAAGAGGAAAAAAAAAAAAAAAGAAAGCTAAAAGTACCATTTATGGGGAGAGTTGTGTGGTATGACTGCATTCATCCAACATCCTGTCCTGAATTCCTGAGACTGGAAAGGATGATTGGAAAGCTCTGTCATTAATAAGATGTATTCTGTCAGGGATTTCTGTCTATCAGTCCAGAAAAAAAGTTTAGGGAGTCTTTGTGCAGGAAAGAAATATAATTTTGCCTACCAAATGAGGACAGAGTGGCTTGGAGTGGCAAGTCAGAATTCAAGGGGTTTTGAAGTTACAATGATTATGTCCTTGGATGCAGGATGTAGGACAAGGGGCAATGGACGTAAACCACAGCACAGGAGGTTCCACCTCAACATGAGGAAGATCTTCTTTACTGTAAGGGTGACAGAGCACTGGAACAGGCTCCCCAGAAGGGTTGTGCAGTCTCCTTCTCTGAAGACTTTCAAGACCCATCTGGATGTGTTCCTGTGTGACCTGTACTGGATTCTATGTGTTCTGGCAGGGGGGTTGGACTTGATGATCTCCAGAGGTCCTCTCCAACCCCTAACATCTTATGATGTAGACAAAGACATAGCTTTAGCTGTCTCTAGTCTTCAAATACTCCAATATTTCCATATTCTGCTGAGATCCTGCCTTTCACTTTTCTGAAATGCAGGATTGTCACTTCCAGCTTCTCCACTGGAAGCAGAAGTAGAGTTGCTAGGACCACGTAGATTGTGGAGATCCCTCAGCATTTCATTGCTTTAAGTGTCTCCTGAAAGGCCATTCCTTGCAATAGGCATCACTCCCCTAAGCATGGTTAATCAGAGCAGTAATCAAGCTGCATCTAGACAGCTTTGCATTAATCAGTTTCTGCCTTGGTGAGCTAAGCTTTGATGGATAAAATCAATCACTCCTGATTTTGATGACCTCCTATATTTCCAGTGGGTGAAAAAGCTTCCTGTGCAACCTGATTCAGTTTCTGACTGTCAGACCAGAACTAAAGCCTTTGCAATGGAAGTATTTAAGATATGTTGTCAGTTCAGTAAGGGCATTTATAAATCCAGAGGCAAGGCATTGTCCAAGCCTGCTGAGTGTGAAATTTATGACATTTCACCTATTTTTTTTTTTAGCAGCAACAGCAAGCAGAAGCAGTAGTAGTGTGAAACCATCAAGCTTTTGACTTAATGGTAACAGAAACTGACATTCTTACACAGCAAGTTGTATTTCAGGATACCAAAGTGCTTTAAAAAGTAAACACAGAGGGGCAGTCCCTAGGGAAGTGGGCTCTAGCTACCTCTGGAAAAGAAAGCAGAAGCTCTTTATTACATACAGCACAGCTTCAAACAACTGTTTTAATAAGAAAGCGAGAAATGTCAGTTATCACATATAAAGAAAAGCTTACTGTTTCCATCTCACAACTAGGTAGTATTGAACCCTACAGAAATGAGAAACCAAATGGGAATATGACTGAGTCAAGTTACAGTCACAGGTCCTTCTCTGATTGAGCAGTAATTGACATTTTCATTATGTCTCACTCTTTTTCTTTTTCTCTCCGTAGTCAGGTATTCAACCACAGAACCTCAGAACCAGGCTGGAAGGGACCTCAAAAGGTTACCCAGTCCAACCCCACTGCCAGAGCAGAATCACCTACACCAGATTACTCAGGAAGGCATCCAGATTGGTCTTGAACATCTCCAGAGAGGGAGACTCTACAACCCTCCTGGGCAGCCTGTTCCAGTGCTCCATCACCCTCACAGTGAAAAAATTCTTCCTTATACTTACGTGAAACTTCCTATACTTCAGCTTCCACCCATTGCCCCTTGTCTTGTTGTTGGGCACCACCTGAGCCTGGCTCCATCCTCTTGGCACTCACCCTTTACATATTTATAAACATTGATGAGGGCACCTCTCAGTCTCCTCTTCTTTAAGCTAAAAAGCCCCAGCTCCCTCTGCATTAGAAACCATAATCTCTAGCAAGCTAAAACACAAGTGGTTCAGATTTCACTTTGCAACTCCCAGCCATGCATTCAAAAAAGAAAAAGACTCCTCCCAACCTTCAACAAAGAAAACAATTGTGAAATTGTTTAAGGTATTAAATTATAATAAAAAAAAGGGGGAGAGAGAAAATTAGTCCTCAATATACTCTTCCAGATGGCAACATCAAGTGTCTAATAGTACTCAGGCATAAGCATTGGTTTGATGATATTTTTGTGGCCACTAGTGGAAAGAGTGGAACCCCATCTTATAATAAAAGTGTCTTTTTCAGCTGCCTGGCTCAACACCTTCTTCTCTGAGTCACAAGAGTTGCTTCTCTAACACAAGGAAAACCTTAATTCCTCCTGAGCTCCCTCAGTTGTGGCCCCTTTTTAGCAGTACTCACCATTTCCAGTATCTGCAAATGGTCACAGAAGTTTGGATCTGATTTTTTCCACAGAGACTGGGAGAGAAGACATTCAAGAACTGAAGGGGTGCTCAGGTGAGGCTTTTATCAGCCCATCATTACCCCTTCACTCCTGTCAGCTGTGCAGACACCTTCCAGGTGTAGGCTGCAGAACACATTAACTTCCCACCTGAATTTCTACAGCTTCCTACAAATGCCTCCAAACTTCTGCTTTGACATGAACTGCAGTCATAATGAGTAATGGGCAATACCTGTGACACATTTTACACAATTCACAGACCATTGATTTGTTTTTGGCATCCAATCCAGCAGAGAACTGCAAGATGAAGTAGTTAAACCTTGCAAGCTGAGAGGCACATTTGCTGTATCTAAACATCATGGCTTCGAGTTTATTTACATTAATATAATTTGTTAGATCTTTCTGTACAGAAAATCAATTTTACTAGGGTAGAGACAAAAGGTTAATCAAGCTTAGTGAGAGGAAAATTGGCCTTTTTGTGGCTGTTTGCAGAAAAATACATGCTTTTTGCTAATAAATAAATAAATAAATAAGAAGGAAACTGAGCAGCTGAGATTGTGAGGTAAAAACCTCACGGAGCTGCATCAAAGATGTCATAAAAGTCAGAAAGAATTGGCAGGTTGTTTACAGTTCCCACTGAAGTTTCTGGAATTACACAGGGAGTTACACAAGTAGAGCTTCTGCTCCAGGGATGAACAATGAAAACACAACCCTTCAAGTGCTCTGTGCTCTGAGGAGTTCCTGCTGTGAAAATATCCCTCCCAAATTATTTGGGATTGTGTCATACGCCCAAGGCAAATCAGTAGTTTTACTCTGATCACTACCACAGTCCTGATGTAAAAACATAGACACAAATCTGTTATCTACAGGCCAGAACTCCCCCTGAAAATGCAATAGTCTGTCCTGATGTTGTCTCTCAACAGTTTTAGCTGAATGGATGGAGTGGAGAAGAAGTATCAAGATTTTTTTTTAATTGACTTCATTTTGCTTTTTTGAAGAATTTTTGAGCCAGGAATAGGGACTGACAGAGACCAAACCAGAGAGCAGAAGCCAGGAATAGACTTTCTAGCTGTCTGCTGTAGGTGGTCATGAGTAATTCACCAGAAGGCATTCCCAGCTGGTGGAACACATGATTAGAATTTTTTCTTTCCATAGCAAAAATGATAATTGTTTTTATTGTTATGTTTCCACTTTTTGATGTTTCCCAAGGAACTACTTTCAGTGTTAAATCAATTTATCCACTACTGAAGCTCATCTCTGAAGTAAAATGGGACAATAACTGAGGGCTGGGGGTCAAGAGGGAGGGGAGAGGTTCTGCTCAGTTGCACCCCGGGATAGGACAAGGGATAATGGATAGAAACTCCAGCACAGGATGTTCCACCTCAACATGAGGTGATGGTCACAGAGCACTGGAACAGGCTGCCCAGAGAGGTTGTGGAGTCTCCTTCTCTGGAGACTTTCAAGCCCCATCTGGATGTGTTTCTGTATGACCTGTGCTAGATTCCATGGTCCTGCTTTGGCAGGGGGGATGGACTCCATGATCTCTGGAGGTCCTTTCCAAGCCACATTAACATAATCTGAACCTGACTAAACAATGTCCTAGTTGCCAAAGCCTTCCTTTGCAATAATGCCTATTTCTTAACTAGAAACAAATAAATTCACACAAGCAGATGTTAGGCTTAGGAGGAATGGGAATTTCAAAAGCACTTTAAACTTATGTATAACCTTGATCATTTCCAGTCTGATGCTCCAAACTCCTAGCAATCATAGAATCATAGAATCATAGAACAGCCCAGGCTGGAAGGGACCTCCCAAGGTCATCCAGTCTGACCTCCCCACAGTCAGCAGGGACATCCCCAACTAGATCAGGTTGCCCAGGGCCTCATCGAGCCTCAGATCTCCAGGGCAGGGCCTCAACCACCTCCCTGGGCAACCTGTTCCAGTGTTCCACTACCCTCATAGTAAAGAGCTTCTTCCTGATTTCCAATCTAAATCTGCCCTTCTCCAGTTTGAAGCCATTGCTCCTTGCCCTGTCACTGAAGTCCTTTGCAAACAGTCTCTCTCCATCCTTCCTGTCGGATTCCTTCAGGTCCTGGCAGGCTGCTATTAGCTCTCCCCTGGAGCCTCCTCCTCTCCAGGCTGAACACCCCCAGCTCCCTCAGCCTGTCCTCATAGCAGAGGTGCTCCAACCCCCTGATCATTTTCCTGGCCTTAAATGATAAGATAAACTCCTCAGACTGTCTGGCCTTGCAGCTAACACTGCTTTTATGTTTTATGTATGCAAAGCAGAGGCAGGAACTCAGAAAATCATGGTTTGCATTCAGCCACTGTCTCCTGTCAACTTGACTTCTGTCATCACTCTGCCTTTAATCAGGATTCCCATTACTGCCTCTCCTCAGATTACCTTTCTTTTTCAAATCATTAACATAGAAACTCTAAATCTGAACTTGAGAAGTTAGACCTCTATATATTCTTCAGTATTTCTGTTGTCCTTTCACCAGCCCCTGGTGCAGAGTCACAATTCATCCTGTTTCTCTCCCCTCACATTTCATTGGCATCCTGACAAATTTACTCATCTTTTATAAATCTACCTCTTCCCTTTACTTGCCATTGCATTTTCTAAGCCACCCTTCTTTCTTTCTGAGCATTCTCTTCTGTTCACTATTCTCTATATATTTAACTCTAAAATGACTCGTGCAATGTTTTTGTAGCATAAGAATCTTCTCCACGACTTTTGCTGTTCCTTGCTTTATTCTGATGCAGGTTCTGAGTGTATGTGCTGACTGCCAAAGGTAGGCAAATGAGTCTGGTTGGTGTGGAACTGTTCTAAACTGAGAGGCATTTGGAGGCCTAGATTTATGTACTGTGACAGTCCTCTCCCAAGTATCTGTCTCAAAACCTATGCTATTCTACACAATTATATGTATGTCACAGACTCACAGGATGTTAGGGGTTAGAAGGGACCTCTGAAGTTTATTGAGTACAATTCCCTCTGCCAGAGCAGGACCATAGAATCCAGCACAGGTCACACAGGAATGCATCCAGATGGGGCTTGAAAGTCTTCAGAGAAGGAGACTCCACAACCTCTCTGGGCAGCCTGTTCCAGTGCTCTGGGACCCTCACAGTGAAGAAGTTCCTCCTCATGTTGGGGTGGAACCTCCTGTGCTGGAGTTTATATCCATTGCCCCTTGTCCTATCACAGGGTGCAACCAGGCAGAGCCTGTCCCCTCCCTCTTCACCTCCAGCCCTCAGATATTTGTAAGCATTTATTAAATTCCCTCTCAGTCTTCTCTTCCCCAGACTAAAAATCCCCAGGGCTCTCAGCCTCTCCTCCCCAGGCAGTGCTCCAGTCCCTTCATCATCCTGGTAGCTCTCTGTTGGACTCTCTCCAGCAGATCCCTGTCCCTCTTGAACTGGGGAGCCCAGAACTGGATACAATATTCCAGGTGTGGCCTCACCAGGGCAGAATAAAGGAGGAGGAGAACCTCCCTGCAACTGCGGGACACACTCCTTCTAATGCACCCCATAAATGTATTTCAAAATGCTGTTTGTTTTACAGGCTTGTTCCAAATCCATTCTTACCCACTTTTAAGCCACCATGCTGAGTGTGCTGGCTTTATTAGGCACTAGTTTCCAAGAGAAAAAAATATTATGCCTTATCAACTGATTAAAGGGTCTAATCTCCTTGGGTATGAGATCTCTGTACTCTTTCTTTATTTGATTAGGTTTTTGAATAGTATAAACCAAAATCAGCAGGCAGACTCCATTAATGTATTCTGCTTCAGGAATGGTGCATTTAAATCAATTTTGCATTTTATTTATTATTTAAGAGCCTGAAAGAAACTGTTTAAAGGACTCTTTCTTCCTCAGCATTACACACTGAGGTGTTTGTCAGTTTTTAACTACATTTTCAAAGCAGCGTAGGGCGATTCAATCAAGTGGTCTCCCTTGTTTGAGAGTCTTGCAGTTCTCCTTAAAACCACTTCTGTGTAGTTTACATAATAAGTTGAAATAATAAGTTGAAATAATAAGTTTAAACAATGAGCTGTGCTCCTTCCTCTCCTCCATACTCAATGTGATTTCCTCTACCATTATAGGACACAGAGAGAGCAACATCAAACCCAAGGAACTAACCTATGTGTTTCTAATCCCTTGTTATGAAGATCTGGTTTCAAACTGATATTTGTCTCTCAGATTTGAGAGCTACCTTCTTTTCTTTTCCAGAATTAGTAACTATATCACATCACTGACAGGCTGGAGAGGTGGGCACAAGCCAACCTCATGAGGTTCAACAAGACCAAGTGCAAGGTCCTGCAGCTGGGTCGAAGCAATCCCAAGCACAAAGCCAGGCTGGGCAGGGACTGGCTGGAGAGCAGCCCTGAGAGTGACTTGGGGGTGCTGGTGGATGAGAAGCTCAACAGGAGCTGTCAATGTGCACTTGCAGCCCAGAAAGCCAACCAGAGCCTGGGCTGCAGCAAGAGAAGTGTGGCCAGCAGGGCAAGGGAGGTGATTCTCCCCCTCTGCTCAGCTCTGATGGGACCCCACCTGGAGTACTGCATCCAGTTCTGGAGCCTCTGTTACAAGAGGGATCTGGACATGCTGGAAGGTGTCCAGAGAAGGGCCATGAGGATGAGCAGAGGGCTGGAGCTGCTCTCCTATGAGGACAGACTGAGTTGGGGCTGTTCAGTCTGGAGAAGAGAAGGCTCTGAGGTGACCTTCTTGTGGCCTTCCAGTATCTGAAGGGGGCTCCAAGAAAGCTGGGGAGGGACTTTTTAGGCTATCAGGTAGTGACAGGGCTGGGGGGAATGGAACAAAGCTGGAAGTGGGGGAACTCAGGCTGGACATGAGGAAGAAGTTCTTCCCCATGAGAGTGGTGAGAGCCTGGAATGGGTTGTGCAGGGAGGTGGTTGAGGCTCCATCCCTGGAGGTGTTTGCAGCCAGGCTGGATGAGGCTCTGGCCAGCCTGCTGTAGTGTGAGGTGTCCCTGGGCATGGCAGGGGGGTTGGAACTGGATGATCCTTGTGGTCCCTTCCAACCCTGACTGAGTCTATGATTCTATATTCTTCCCAGGACTTAAACTATCTTCCTCTTCAAATTAGCCAGAGAGAAATTGATACAGAAGAATAACTAGCACCTTTTTTTTTTCGCACAAACAGACAAGTGTCTCACAGAGAGCCATGGCAAAAGCATGTCCAAGAAGCCAGGCAGAGCAGCACCAAGACATACCTCCAGGTCAAAAAGCCCAGTAAGTTGTTAGTTCCCTGGCACTAGGTTGCTCACTAAAGTACTACCAGATTCAGAAATACACTAAGCAAAAAAAAAAAAAAAAAAAGAGTGGAAAGTGGGTGGTCTGTGCCAAAGGCCAATGTCAAGTATACTTCAGGCTTCTGAAGGAGTGAGAAACCACCTCCCTGAGTCACTGCCATTTGGTTGTCATCACTTGTGAAGGAAAACCAGCCACACTCTTTTTATAAGCCTCTAAAACACTCAAGTCCCTAGTGGAGCTGCCTTGCAGCCTGCATCAACTTACCACAGCACAATAAATTCCAAAGGGGAGAGCTTCAGCATCCCTGGCTGATTTCCCAACAGGTCTGGAACCTTATAGAGGGAACAAGATGTTCAGACAAGAAGCAGAGAGAGGAGCATTATGTCCATAATAGCAACTGAATACATAATGACCAGCAATAAAGGAAGAATAAATATACAGAGCTACGTGCAAGATGTGTTCTGTGAGCAACCTCACTGGGCTTAGAGACCACTTAGAGCTGAATTCAGTGCCTGCTCTGGCAGGAACACAATCATGGCCCAAATGCTGCAGCCTTGACTATAGACTCTATAGATACCCTCTACGCATTGCGTGCCAAAATCCTTCACTTCAATGAGAAGAAAATCACAGGATCTAAGTGGCACTGCTGAGCCCTTCCAGCATCCAAGCACACTGCAAAGTAGGCCACTCTCAGCATGACTATGCTATTTCATTTTTTTTTTTAATGTACTCTACCCATAAGGTAAAACTAAGACCCAGAGTTTGCAAAGAGCTCTGTAGAGCTAGACTTGGGGTTTTAAACTAACCAGGTCACTGTTTTGTCCTTACGAAAAGAAATTGAAGGCACTAACCAGACTGTGCAGAGGGTACCAACATTATATCTGGCTACACATTTATTGACAGTCATAACAGTTCATGACTTTTTTTTTTCCCTAGGTCTCTTGGCAGAACTTCATTGGACACTCTCCCATTTTCTCAACATCCTTTTTGAAATGTCGGCTTAATATTGGACAAATTGCCTGTGTGACATCCCCAGTGACAAGTGGCAGTAGCAACCACAACAATTTTCTTTGATCCACTGGCCATGCTCCTTCTAATTCACCTCTGTATTTAATCTTACTTGGTTTGGGAGGTTTACTTTATCTGAAACCAGAGCACAACACTGGCTGACATTCACACTAGTATCCACTCTGCCTCCTCAGCAGGTTTACAACTCAGCCAGTCAGTTCCCAGCCTGTGCAGATTCACATGGTTATTCATCTCTTGGTTGAGACATTTATACTTTCCATCATGAGGCTTCAGCTGGTCCATTTTTGTGTTTTACTCTGGTCCCTCTGTATTGAAATCCTGCCATTTGGCATGCCAGCCAATTTTCTTCCTGATGTAGCAGCATCCATAAATCTGCTGAGAGTGTATTCTGTCACATCACCCAGGCTGCCGCTGAAGATACTGAATAACATCAGCCCCAGTACTGACCCTAGGGTGGCTCTGCTACCTCTGCCAAGTGAACATCAAGCGATTGATTACTGTGCTATGAGCTTGGCAGGTTGGCAGCCCAGCTGGTTTTCAACCTGTGTAACAGTCCATTTGCACAGCTCACAGTTCTTTTGTTTCCAAGTAAGAGTGCCTGGGAATTGGTGACAGAAGCACTCCTAGAGTCAAGGTGCATTAACCCAAGCTATTTCCAGCCACATATTTGGTCTTCTCTTCAGAGAAACAGCAAGCAGCTGGGTCAGGTAAGATTTGCCCTGGTAAATCCATGGTGACTGTCTTCTTTCTTGCTTGGAAATCAATTCCAAGAGGATATGTTTCCTGAACTGAGTTGAAGCCTACACTTCCCTGGTTCCTTTTTGTTATTCTTTAGATGGAAGAAACATTTGGGGTTTTTTGCAGTCTTCGGGGACCTTGAGTGCCAGAGCTTTTCATTAGATGATAGGCACTGCTACTGCCACCTCTTTTAGCAGCCACAAATGACTCCTCTTGGTGGAACTGCATTTCTGTACCTACAGCTTCTGCCTTTCTCCTAACCTGTAGTTTCATCCTGCCCTCCAGCAATCTTCTTCTTCCTAAAGCACTGTGTAAAACACTTGAAAATAGTTTTCCAAGCACAGCAGCTTGCTGAGTACTACTGATGGAACTTCAAAATATTTTTCTCAGCCAGCTGAAAATATCTGATGCTTTCCATTATACAGAGGCATGTTACAATTGGCCATGCAAATTCATACAACTTTGCTCTTGTGATGTTTTTGTTTTGTTTTCTTTTGTTTTGTTTCCACACAGGAAAACTGAACAGAAATGAGGAACAATTCTGTGAAGCAGGACTGTTGCAGCAAGGTCAAGATATAATCTTCTCAAATCACAGTAAGAAGAGATATACAAAACCTTGGGATAAAGAGGGGTCATTCTGCTCCTTGTAGGAGAGGCTACTTCCACAGCACTCCTTCCTTGCTGCCATTCATACAGCTGTCAAGAGTTTCAGTACTGTTTTTATTTCACTTGCTGAAGTTCTGCCTGGTGATCTGTCAGTGCAGCCCCTGCCCTCAGACTACCACCATCAGTATAGCAACTGAATAGGAGCCAGCAGTGAGCCCAGGTGGCCAAGAAAGCCAGTGGCATCCTGACTGGAATCAGAAATGGTATGTCCAGCAGGAGTAGGGAGGAGATTGTCCCCTAGACTCAGTGAGGCCACACCTTGAGTATTGTGTCCAGTTTTGGGCACCTCGATGCAAGAGAGATGTGGAGGTGCTGGAGCCAGGGCAGAGGAGGGCAAGGAAGCTGGGAAGGACCTGGAGAAGAAATCTGATGGAGACAGACTGAAGGAGCTGGGGGTGGTTAGTTTGGAAAAGAGGAGGCTGAGGGGAGACCTCCTGGCTGTCTACAACTACCTGAAAGGAGGTTGTGGAGAGGTTGGTGCTGGTCTCTTCTCCCAGGTAATTAGTGACAGGACAAGAGGGAATGGCATCAAGTTATAACTGGATTGGTTTAGACTGGATATTAGGAAAAAACTTTTCAGGGAAATAGTGGTCATGGATTGGAATGTGCTGCCCAGGGAGGTGGTTGAGTCCCCAAGCCTGGATGTGTTTCAAGGTGGTTTAGATGTGGTGCTTGGGGCTCTGGTTTAGGGGTGACCCTTGTAGAGTAGGGTTCTGGGTTGGACTTGGTTATCCTGAAGGTCTTTTCCAACTGGAAAAAAATCTGTGATTCTGTGATCATTGATCCTAAATTGATGCTGTGACAGAACTAGAATCATAGAATCATAGCTATGTAATAAAAAAACAATACTAATTTTTGAGGGACTTAATCTGAAATATGTAGCTTTTTTTTTTTTTTTTTTTTTTTTTTTAGGCACTGTTTGTCCCCTGGATAAAAGAATCTAATGAATCTACAGAAGAATCTCATGCATATTCTAGGTTGAATGAAATATGCCTTGACATATGTTCCATATATTATTACTGTTTTGCTTCTGCTCTGCAAATAACCTAAGTTGGTTACAATTCCCTCAGAGCAGGGGAAACAACTGACTTCTCATCTTGTCCACACAGAAATAAATCAGTAGAATGTGGATAAATGTTCAAAAAGACTCCAAAAGGCAGCTACATTCTGATCTTCACTGGCAAATATTTGAAATTCTTTGCCACAATCACAGTAGTGAGGCTTCTGCCACTCTCTGTGCCATTATCAAAGGCATCATCCTCCATGGGAAATCTGTTCTGCTCTTTGCTTTGTGCATAAATGGGTGTCAAGGGGAGGGGGCCAGGCTCCTTCTGATGGTTCACAGTGATAAGACAAGGAACGATGGGTTCAAATTTGAACATAGAAGATTTCACCTCAACATGAGGAGAAACTTCTTTCCAGTGAGGGTGACAGAGCCCTGGAACAGGCTGCTCAGAGAGGTTGTGGAGTTTTCTTCTCTGGAGGCTTTCAAACCTACCTGGATGCATTCCTGTGCAGACTACCCTGTGATCCTGCTCTGGCAGGGGGGTTGGACCTGATGATCTCTTGAGGTCCTTTCCAGCCTCTGATATACTGTGAGACTGTGATAAACCCCAAAATACAAACACCATCTCAAGAGAGGGCTGGCAGAAGCCACATGCAACTTCACAACATGCCCTGCTGCACTTCATGTATGCCATGAGACAAGCAAAATGATTTAGGAATGCCACACCTGCTGCTTTTGCAAAAGTCAGCCCCAAGCTATCACCATTTTCTAAGCAGATATGGCATCACATGAGAGCTATTGTCTAAGATATATTGAGATACCAGACTTTAAAGCTGACCCCCATCGCCTTCTAGTGTAAGATGCATCCTAGGGTAAAACTTGAGAGAAAGTAGTGATAACTAAAGGATAAAACTATTTATTTATTTATTATTTGCACATCAACAGCTTCCAAAATCCCTGTGAAAAAAAAATATATATTTCGGGGGCTTTACAGAAGTCTTATGAAAGATTGAGTGCCCTGGTCTTCCAGCATTTTCAGGATTAGAATCATAGAATCACAGAATCATAGAATCATAGAATCAACCAGGTTGGAAGAGACCTCCAAAGCTCATCCAGTCCAACCTATCACCCAGCCCTATCCAATCAACCAGACCATGGCACTAAGTGCCTCATCCAGGCTTCTCTTGAACATCTCCAGGGACGACGACTCCACCACCTCCCTGGGCAGCACATTCCAATGGCAAATCTCTCTCTCTTCCTCCTACTATCCAGCCTATACCTCCCCTGGCACAATTGAGACTGTGTCCCCTCATTCTGCTGCTGCTTGCCTGGAGAAGAGACCAGCCCCCACCTGGCTACAACCTCCCTTCAGGTAGTTGTAGAGAGCAATGAGGTCTGCCCTGAGCCTCCTCTTCTCCAGGCTAAACACCCCCAGCTCCCTCAGCCTCTCCTCATAGGGCTGTGCTCCAGCCCCTGCCCAGCTTTGTCATCCTTCTCTGGACACCTTCCAGTATCTCAACACCTCTTGAACTGAGGAGCCCAGAACTGAATAGCAGACCAGAATGTGTCCTCATAGAACATTAAAAGTTTGTCTCTAAGATTTGTTTCTCAAATCTCCAGTTGCACAAAAGAAATCAACATGGATTTTCTCTTTTCTTTTCTTTTCTTTATTTTCTTTTCTCTTTTCTTTTCTCTTTTCTTTTCTTTTTTTTCTTTATTTTCTTTTCTCTTTTCTTTTCTTTTTTCTTTTCTTTTCTCTTTTCTTTTCTTTTCTTCTTTTCTTTTCTTTTCTCTTTTCTTTATCTTTTCTTTTCTTTCTTTTCTTTTCTTTTCTCTTTTCTTTTCTTTTTTCTTTTCTCTTTTCTTTTCTTTTCATTTTCTTTTCTTTCTTTTCTTTTCTTTTCTTTTTCTTTTCTTTTTTTCTTTTCTTTCTTTTCTTTTTCTTTTCTTTATTTTTCTTTTCTCTTTTCTTTTCTATTCTTTATTTTCTTTTCTTTTCTTTTCTTTTCTCTTTTCTTTTTTCTTTTCTCTTTTCTTTATTTTCTTTTCTCCTTTTCTTTTCTTTTTTCTTTTCTCTTTTCTTTATTTTCTTTTCTCTTTTCTTTTCTTTTTTCTTTTCTCTTTTCTTTTCTTTTCTTTATTTTCTTTTCTCTTTTCTTTTCTTTTCTATTCTTTATTTTCTTTTCTCTTTTCTTTTTTCTTTTCTCTTTTCTTTATTTTCTTTTCTCCTTTTCTTTTCTTTTTTCTTTTCTATTCTTCTCTTTTCTTTATTTTCTTTTCTACTTTTCTTTTCTTTTTTCTTTTCTCTTTTCTTTATTTTCTTTTCTCCTTTTCTTTTCTTTTTTCTTTTCTCTTTTCTTTTATTTTTTCTTTTCTCTTTTCTTTTCTTTTCTCCTTTTCTTTTCTCTTTTCTTTTCTTTTTTTTTTCTATTTTCTTTTCTTTTTTCTTTTCTTTTCTTTTCTTTTCTTTTCTTTTCTTTTCTTTTCTTTTCTTTTCTTTTCTTTTCTTTTCTCTGACAACTAGAATTATGTTTTCCACTGGGATCTGCATTTCTAAGAGTCACAACTTCATATGCAATAGCACAGGTGGAAGTGCACATGGAAGTGAGTCTCACAGGGTCAAGACAAATGAAGTGTTAACCCCTGAAGAAGAGCTGCAGGGGTAAAAAAGTTGAAGATTTAATATCTATGAAATGTGTATGAACGTGTTTCATTGTAGATCTGTGGGGTAATGTAGAATCACACCTGCTGATGACAAAATGCATTCAGCCCTAACACATGATCCAAACCAGCTCCTTCTTGAGACTACCCCACGCTGTAGGTGCCTGAACTCATCAAAATCTCTCTACATCACCTTGTTGTTCTCTTCAGTTCTCTGCAGTGCCAGTAATAATTGGGTTTAGAAGATAGGAACAGAATTTTAAAAGTCTAAAGCCCAAATGTCACAGTTGTGTCCCTGTTTTACAAAGGAAGAGTGGTGGTTCTGCTCCTTTAGGTGCAGCCCTCAGAAGAGAACAAGACTGGATCCCACAAACATGCAGGAACTTCACATTTCTTATGAAAGAGCTCCTAAATCAGGCTGACTAAATCCTATCCACAGGTATTAGCAGTAAATCTGCAGAGATACTTTCTATGCCTGTGCCTAGAATCAGAGAGGATGGGATCAATTCTGGAACACCCAAGACTGCAGTACCCAGACTGCCTTCACAGAATCACAGGAATCACAGAAACATTCAGGTTGGAAAAAGCCCTCAGGATCACCAAGTCCAACTGATAACCCTATATCAAGATCAATCACCATGTTACCCAGCTAGTAGATAACACCCCCTGAGTGATCAAATTTAAACTGCATTACTTGGCCTTTAATGTTATTAGACCTATGAAACATGAAAAAAAAAAACCCACACTCACCTAAGAAATAATCAATTCTATCACAGTGTTTGTGATACTCTACATTTTTAGAGTATTTCAGACTTGTCCAAAGATTGATTTTTGGATGTAATTAGAATCTAGATTAGGCTCATCTTTGAAAAGACAGACTTAACCTTATCTTTCTCCCTGTGATAAAAGAAAAGAGGTCTTTTCCAAACGTGCCATTTGCAGATACTGAGTTCCAGCTTCAAAAGAGGCTGCTGTATCACAGCCCATTAAGGAGAACTGATGATAAATAGCACAAAATCGTTTTAAAAGGGAATGCAGTAATCAGCATTGTTAGGGCACCGAAATAGATGAGCAAGAATTAATTGATAGGATGCTTTGATAGGAATTCCAGAGCTCACCCAGAAGTCAGGAGCAATTAGCAAACAATAGAGCAGCTTCACTAGGCTGTTCTAAACTTAAAATCACCACAGAAAATAGGCTGCACCACACACACACACACAAACATTTGGTGACACCTGGGTGCCTTTGATAAAATCCATGAGAGGATTGCCTCCGCTCGCCCTTGCAATTTTCCCCTCTGGATTTAAGGAAATGAGATGAATCATCACTTCTAGACAAGCCATCAGGAGCATTTTTTCCTGGGATAAGAAAATCATTAAAAATTTAATACAGTAGGTTCAGGCATGGAACTCTTGCTCAGCTGTCCACAGGGGGCTTTGATGTTCATTTAAAATAATGAAAGCCCAAAAGAGAATCTTTGGAACATGCTGGAAGAGTGGCAGTAAGCCAGAAGGGTCGGGTTTGTTTTATTTATTTTTTTTTTATTAAATAAATCTATTATTATTTTGCAACTAGGAAGTACCCTGGGAGTTTTGTGCTGAGCCTAACACAGGAAAAGAAAAAGGAAATAAGAATGATTAACTAAAATGAAGAATTAACACTTGTAGTACCGGTAACATCTCAAGGCAAATTTGGCATAAAAAGCTAAGGAAATAGGAAAGGAGTAGAGAGAAAGAGTGAGAGAGAAAACTGGCCTCTGAAATTATGCTTCTACTGCTAACAACCTGCCCTGCAAGAAGGCTCTTTCAGCTCTCAGACAGGTTGCTACAGGACTGTTATGCCTTTACTGCTGAAGGCTATGGCTAGAGCTGATGGGTTACAGCCATGCTGTTTAACCCTTGCCTTGGGACTCCTCTGGGACTTCATGTGTGTGGTAGCCATGCTACTTACCCTTTGAGTCAAAGAAACATAGAATTCACTGGCTGGAAAGAACCTTTAAATGACACCTAGTCCAAACCCCCTGCAGTAAGCAGGGACATCTCCAACTAGATCAGGTTGCTCAGAGCCCCACCAAGCCTGACCTTGTGTGTCTCCAGGGATGGGGCCTCCACCACCTTCCTAGGCAACCTGTTCCAGTGTTCCAACAACCTCAGAGTAAAACAATTCTTCCTAATCTCCAATTTAAATCTACCTTTCTCTAGTCTGAAATCACTGCCCCTTGTCCTGTTCCTGCATGCTCTTCTAAACAGCCCCCCACAGTGTTCTTGTAGAGCTTCTGTTGACACAATTCAGTGTCCCCTCCCAAAACACTGAGCTTGGTGGGGGTCTCTTGATGTGTTGCACACTTTAGGGTCCAGTAAGGGTGCAGATCACAGAACCACAGAATATTAGAGGCTGGAAGGGACCTCCAGAGATCATCGAGTCCGTCCCCCCTGCCAAAGCACGATCACCTAGGGCAGGCCACACAGGGATACATCCAGGCAGGTTTTGAAAGTCTCCAGAGAAGGAGGCTCCACAACCTCTCTGAGCAGCCTGTTCCATCACCCTCACCATAAAGAAATGTCTCCTCGCATTGAGGCAGAGATCCCAAAATCAGTGGAGGATTTAATAAATGTTGATAAATATCTGAGGGCTGGGGGTCAAGAAGGAGGGGACAGGCTCTGCTCAGTTGCACCCTGGGATAGGACAAAGGACAATGGATAGAAACTCCAGCACAGGAGGTTCCATCTCAACGTGAAGAGGAACTTCTTCACTGGGAGGGTCACGGAGCACTGGAACAGGCTGCCCAGAGAGGTTGTGGAGTCTCCTCATCTGGAGACTTTCAAGCCCCATCTGGATGTGTTCCTGTGTGACCTGTGCTGGATTCTATGGTCCTGATCTGGCAGAGGGCAGTTAGACTCGATGATCTTTGAAGCTCCCTTCCAACCTCTAACATCCTGTGAGCCTCTGTGATTCTGTGATCATGCAAGCCCAATCTGGTGCAGGTCTTCCTGCACACCCAGACAATACATGCACACCTAAACCCACCTTGTTTTCATCAGAATTAACAACCTCCACATCCTCACTCCAGTGGGTTTCTCTCACAGGGAAATACATCTAAGAGGAAATGTCATCACTAATTAGCTGTTAGCCTAACACTGAGATATATCAGGAACCAAAAGTGCATTGGAAAACTAGCTCCTCTGGATAGTGTTAAAATATTCTGCTAACAGGTTAGGAGTTGGGAAAATAGAGAAGGATGTAACCAGTAGAGATACCTGATGAATTTCAAGGATCAGTGTGCGTCTCTAAACAACCAGCATGTGAATTGCTTCCAACATGGAAATGTTGGTCTTTAATGTCTGTATTTAGATCAGCTTTTCTGCATCCATGTCTAGCTAGGTGTTCACCATTCCTTTTTTATGTGTCTTAGAGAGTGTTCTATTAGAATAAAACCATGATTCCTATGCAATGGCTGCTGACTGATCAACTCAGCATGCATAAGAGGTTATGTTTGGAAAGAAGCAAATGAAACAGAAGTCTGGAATACTCTAAGCCTTGAAATTCAGTGGAAGCACTTCTTCCACAAGCAGGTGGTCCTGCCTAAACACTTTTCCTGCACTGTCTGGACAAACCAACCTGAACACATTGCCAGAACTGAGAGCTTTTGGTAATACCCATTGTGAATACGAGGCAGTCCCTTCAAACCAACTCAGACCTGATTCAGACCCACAGCCGCTACTGTGCATATTTCAATGTATTTCAGTTAGACATCAAGAGCAGGCCTTTAATGAGGCTCAGATTAACTCACATCAGTAGAACTAGGACAAAAAATTGGGTCAGTTTTCTTTAACTTTTACTCCTGTCTGCTCTGTAAACAATACAAAGAGAAAACCTTTCCAAACTCAATCTTCTACTGATAGCTTACCTGATACTAAACAAATCTCTAGTGCTAGAGAAAGAATAAGGTTAGGAGAGTGGATATGGAATTTCTCAACATACTTTCCCAGCTCTTAAAATATTCTGCCAAAGGAATATCATGAGGTCCATGTGGTTTGTTTTTTTTTCTGTTCAGTAACAAAAGTTTGCTCTTCAAAGTACTTGTCCCATCTCCCCTTACACTTTTGCATAGTTCTTGCACTCACAATACCTTTGGCAAAGAGTCTCACAAGTCTATGAGCAGTGGCATGAAAATCCAACCCTTAAACCACAGGATCACAGGATGTTAGGGTGTATTAATCTGGGTTAAATTAACGAGGAGGTATAAAACCCCAAAGGTAACAGGGAAGTTTGGAGCTCCCCCACCAATCAAGGCTTTTCCTATCTCTTGCTTTTTCCCTTCTTTTCTCTCTCTGCTTTTCCTATCTCTTGCTTTTTCCCTTTTTTTCTCCATCTCTGTTTTTACTACCTCTTGCTTTTTCCCTTCTTTTCTCTATCTCTGCTTTTACTGTCTTTCTTTTGTCCTTTTTTTCTCTCTCTCTGCTTTTTCTCTCTCTCTGCTTTTCCTATCTCTTGCTTTTCCCTTTTTTTTCTCCATCTCTGTTTTTACTATCTCTTGATTTCCCCTTTTTTTCTCCATCTGTTTTTACTACCTCTTGCTTTTTCCCTTTTCTCTCTGCTTTTGCTCTCTTGCTTTTTTCCCTTTTTTTCTCTCTCTATGCTTTTCCTATCTCGCTTTTTTCCTTCTTGTCTAACTTTTTCTCCTGCACATGTAAGCAAAAGGAAATTCAAGTGCTTTTCTCAACCAACTACTTGGTTCCTTCTTGGTTTCACTTGGGGGATCCATAAAAGAACTGTCTTCCACAAAAGCCAGTCAAGACAACCTAAGCCATTCTAGATGGAGGAGTCTGAGGCTTTACACTTTTTTCTGTGTGTGAGTTTATAATTCTATCATCAGATGATGTTTAAAATCATTAAGTAGCATCAATCAGCAGATTGATGATATTTAAAATACTCAACAAATTGTTCCACTGTAAACCAGTTGATAATTTAACAAATATTTGTAGTTTTTTCTTCAGGGAAACAACCAATAGAATTTTTTTTATCTGTAGGATTCTTCTTTCCTGAAATTCGTTCTGCAGTTGCTTCACAGAGATGTACTACAGTTGTCATTCATTTCTCAGTGCAGAACTTACTCCCCCTGAAGGACTCTGTGTGCTGCTTCCCTCCTTATCGAACATGTATGAATAGGAGCAGTCCTTGGAGGATATTAATGATATAAATACAGATTTGCATGAACGGTCCTTGCCCGTAATTCCTCTTCCCAAACACTCTTGAATAAGTGAGGAAGAATCCATGCCTGTGATTATAGAAAGAAATAAAAGTGGAAATCACTGTAAGTACTGTCCAAGGCAACTGATGGCGCTTATTTGAATTCATGATTTAAAGCAGTTTTTTTTTAAACACTCCTATTTCTCTTAAATTGGGAAGAAGTGGTTGTGCACATTTATTTTGACCTGGAAAACACCAACAGTCCCACAAACCATCTCACGCATCACGACCATTTTACCAGCATGCAGTTCCCAGCATCCCTCAGGAGCTGCCAGGAACAATAATCCTTTAAGAAGGGAATTAGATGATTTAAAATTCTACAATTTCTGAATCATAGAATCAACCAGGTTGGAAAAGAACTGAGAGATCACCAAGTCCAACCTATCACCCAGCACCTCATGACTAACTAAACCATGGCACCAAGTGCCACGTCCAATCCTTTTTTGAACACCTCCAGGGACAGTGACTCCACCACCTCCCAGGGCAGCACATTCCATGGCCAATTACTCTTTCTGGGAAGAACTTTCTCCTCACCTCAAGCCTAAACTTCCCCTGGTGCAGCTTGAGACTGTGTCCCCTCATTCTGCTGCTGGTTGCCTGGGAGAAGAGACCAACCCCCTCCTGGCTACAACCTCCCTTCAGGTAGTTGTAGACAGCAATGAGGTCACCCCTGAGCCTCCTCTTCTCCAGGCTAAACACTCCCAGCTCCCTCAGCCTCTCCTCATAGGCTGAAAGTGTGAAGGAAATGCTGCTTTGGCAAACCACATCACAAAATCTGTATTGAATGACAAAACTATCAAGTATGCCATATACCTTCTCTAGTCTAGTCAGTAATATCCAATATAGTTTCATAGCTACTCTTCTAAATAATGACATGAAGTTTTTAGTATATTCAAGACAGGAATAATTTGATTCCATAAGCAAAGTCAGAAATCTGATAAGAACAGTGAGGCAGTATTGGGGATAGTTGATTGGATGGATAATTGAGTGAAGGATGGAGGGATTCTAGTCACAAAGAGAGATGGAGGGATTCTAGTCACAAAGAGAAATTCAGGATGATTTGCCCATATTCATCTAGCATACCCATGGAATATTTGTAAGTTTTAAAAGCTATCTGAGTTTCATTTTGTGCTTAAAGCTGAAGGATTTCTGCTCACTGTTATAAAATATCGAATTTTCAGTCATTTAATAACTAGCCTCAAACATTTGCTATATTCAGGTGAAAGCCACATGTGAAGCATTCACAATAATTTAGTTTGAGTTGTAAAGGGCTAGAAAATTTCTTGTTAAGTGCATGAATAAATGTTATAACCCGAAGCACTTATTCAAGAACTTCCATGTTGCCTTAGGCAGGGTCTTTTTCAGTTTAAAGGAGCATTAGTTTTTGTTAGTTATATTACACTTCAATGATATTTAACATTTATAATTAGAAAAACAGAAAAGAGATGGAAATATAAAACTAATTTTAAATGTGTAACCCTGTGTCTCAGTTCATTAATTCTTCTCCCTTGCTAACACTGATCCATTGGACTGATCATCTCAAGGGACACATTCAGACCACTGCCTTTCTTTCTGGCATAATATTATGAGAAGATAGGGGCATGGGAAGGCTCTCCTCGCAATAGAGGATGAAAAGACAGAGTGGTTAATTCAGAGAAAAGAAAGACAAAAATGGGCTATGATAGAGAGAGCAGCTAAGGAACTGGAATTAATCTTTTTCCTATAATAGAGGAATAAAGAGACATCAGTCAAAGGCAGGAAAATCAATGTTGAGAAGCGAAAACATTTCCTACTCAATTAGCAGTGGACCTCTGCCACAAAGTGTAGTGGAGACTAAGATATAATCAAGGTCATCAACAAGCACAGATATGCACAATGTGAAATCCATGAGTTGCAATAACAAATATCAAAACATAGGATCTGGGACAGGAACAGAGATTCTCATACCAAAGCACAGCTGCCAGCTGGTGAACCCTACAATTTTTCTGGGGAGAATGGAGGAGCCAGAGAATCATAGAATGGTCTGGGTTGGAAGGGACCTCCAAAGGTCATCTAGTCCAGCCTCTGCTGCAGTAAGCAGGGACATCTCTTGGTCAGCATCCTTTGTGTGTTAGGTACTTGAATTTTATGTGTGAAAAAAGAGCTAAGACTGACAAACTCACCTCACAGCTTTACAAGTCTCTCATATTCTATCAAAACAAAACAAACCAAACACAACAGAAAAGATTTAATTTTGGCCTAAATAGTAAGGATGTGCTTTAATAGCATTTATTTATCCTTACAGTTCCCTAAACATCTATAGGGCAAGGATGCCACAGCTTGTTCTCCAAGCTACTGTGCATGTGAATGCATCCAGATGGGTCTTGAAAGTCTCCAGAGAAGGAGACTCCACAGCCTCTCTGGGCAGCCTGTGCCAGGGCTCTGGGACCCTCATGGTGAAGAATTTCCTCCTCATGTTGAGGTGGAACCTCCTGTGCTGGAGTTTATTTCCATTACTCCTTGTCCTATCCCAGGGTGCAGCTGAGCAGAGCCTGTCCCCTCCCTCTTGACCCCCAGCCCTCAGGTATTTATAAACATTTATTAAATCCCCTCTCAGTCTTCTCTTCCCCAGACTAAAAATCCCCAGGGCTCTCAGCCTCTCCTCACAGGGCAGTGCTGCAGTGCCTTCATCATCCTCATTGTGTCTGTACACCTTCAGGCACACAGTCATCTCAGGATAGCTCACAATGAGATTATTGGCATGCATGTCTTTTCCAACCCAGACACTTTGCACAACTTGTGGTTATGACTCAGAGTTCTCACATCCTGGGAGAGGAACTTTTTTCTGGGTTTTGGGGATTTTTTTCTGTGTTTTGTTGTTGTTGTTGTTGTTGTTTCTTTCTCAGAGTGCTGTGCTGTTTGTTCCACTGTTTCAATTAGTTCAGGAGAAGGTAGGTGAGTTTAACCCAGAGTTTCACCTCAGCCAGTAAAGCCTTGAGGAAAACATTCCAGAATTATATCCAGAATGCTATGCATTGCCTTTCTGCAACACAATGTGAAGATCCACTCTATTGACACTACACTTCCAGAGAGTATACACAATAGAGACATTCATCAAGAAATCTTTGCAGGCAAAGCTGATTGTGCCAAAAAGTCTTCAAGCTTTTAAATACATGTTTTCATTCCTCTTCATGAATCTGGGGCTTACACTGGTCTAAATTTAAGCACAGTGAGAAATTTTGCTTCAGCTCTTTGGGGAGAGAGAGAGAAAACAATGTTTTAGCTCAGAAAAATCACCTTTTCCCCCTGCCTTCTCGTTTTCCTGCACATTTGGATTGTACTTC
Source organism: Indicator indicator (assembly GCF_027791375.1). NCBI lineage: Eukaryota > Metazoa > Chordata > Aves > Piciformes > Indicatoridae > Indicator > Indicator indicator. The sequence continues at coordinate 4,491,578 of NC_072017.1, forward strand.
TGTGAGTGTCATTTGCATGCATGTTCTAAAATCATTACAAAAACAGTTTGTGTCCTTTCACATTTGCACAAAGGAAAGATGCCATAGGTTTTATACTTGATGGCAACCCCTGACATCTATATATTCATGAAGCATGCTTCTGGGTTCAGTGATATTTATGGGAGGGTAGTGGCATATTCAATACATTGGATGCCTCATAATGTAATACTATCTAACTATAACACTGTTGTTCTAATAGAAAATAATTCTCTAATGCATTGTGTTTGGTTCTCAGCCCCCACTGGAAGGACATTGAGGGGCTGGAGCACGTCCAGAGAAAGGCAGCAAAGCTCATGAAAGGCCTGTAGCACATGGCCTGCAAGAAGCATCTGGGGGAGCTGGTGTTGTTGTTAAGTCTGGTGGAGGCTGAGGGCAGACCTCATTGTTCTCTACAGCTACCTGAGGAGAGGTTGGGGTGAGGAGGGGGCAGCCTCTTCCCCTTGATGACAAGCGACAGGACCGGAAGAAATGGTTACAAGCTGCACCAGGGGAGGCTCAGGATGGATGCTAGGAAATATTTCTTCATTGAAAGGTTTCTCAAACACTGGAATGATCTGCCCAGGGCAGTGGTGGACTCACCCTCCCTGGGGGTATTGCAGCAGGGGCTGGACTAGATGACCTTCGGAGGTCCCTTCCAACCAGGCCATTCTATGGTTCTCTGTAAGTTTCCCTGAATACCACTGACTCCTCCATTCACCCCAGAAAAATTGCAGTGTTCATCAGCTGGCAGCTGTGCTCTGGACCTCGAAAAATGATCCAGTCCAACTCCCCCTGCCAGGGCAGGATCACCTATACCAGATCACACAGGAACATCCAGGAAGGTCTCGAACATCTCCGGAGAGAGAGACTCCACAACCCCCCTGGGCAGCCTGTTCCAGTGTTCTGGCACCCTCACAGGAAAAAAACTTTTCCTTGAGTTCACATGGAACTTCCTATGCCTCACCTTCCACCAGTGCCCCTTGTCCTATCATTGGGCATCACTGAGCAGAGCCTGGCTCCATCCTCTGGGCACTCACCCTGCACATCTTTATCAACAGCAATGAGGTCACCTCTCAGTCTCCTCCTCTCCAAGCTACAGAGCCTCAGCTCCCTCAGGCTCTCCTCATAAGGAAGATGTTCCACTGCCTGCATTACTTTTGTGGCTCTGTGCCGGACCCTTTCAAGCAGTTCCTTGAAGTCCTTCTTGAACTAAGGGCTGCAGAACTGGACACAATATTCCAGACATGGCCTCACTAGGGCAGAGTAGAGGGGGAGGAGAACCTTCTAATCTCTCCATTCTGATGGTGTCTGTAATTTGTGTGTGGCACAGTATGCAGCATTCTGCTCCACAAGAAAATTATTCACCTCTCAGGTTTTGCAGAGCTCTGGTAGCTAATTAAAGGTCAGGACCACATATGTTGTAATTCTGAGATCCTGCATAACCCTCACTGGGTACTGAAATACCATGTGCCTATGGAGCTCTCTTGATTTCCAACTGTGAGGTGAGAAAGATGGTGTTAATTATTCCCATTATCCTCTCAGGACTGCAAATTGGTCATCTGCTCCCATCTACTTTCAACAGTATTTGTCTCTCTGCCATGAGGTCAATACTGTGGACTGAATATTTCTTGTTTGGCTTGCTTTATTTTTTCATAAACTGACAGACATTTGGCCCTTGATCACTGCTTAGCCTGGAGAAGAGGAGGCTCAGGGGTGACCTCATTGCTGTCTACAACTACCTGAAGGGAGGTTGTAGCCAGGTGGGGGTTGGTCTCTTCTCCCAGGCAACCAGCACCAGAACAAGAGGACACAGTCTCAAGCTGTGCCAGGGGAGGTCTAGGCTGGATAGTAGGAGGAAGTTCTTCACAGAGAGATTTGCCATTGGAATGTGCTGCCCAGGGAGATGGTGGAGTCACTGTCCCTGGAGATGTTCAAGAGAAGCCTGGATGAGGCACTTAGTGCCATGGTCTGGTTGATTGGATAAGGCTGGGTGATAGGTTGGATTGGATGAGCTTGGAGATCTCTTCCAACCTGGTTGATTCTACGATTCTATGATTCTCTTCACAAAGCTGGTGAAGAGTCTAAAGTACTAATTCTTATGAGGGAGCTACTGGGGGAACTGGAGTGGTTTGGCTTAGGGGAGACTTCACTGCCTTCTACAACTACCTGAAAAGAGGTTGTTGTGAGGTGAAGTCTTTCTCCTCTCCCTAGTAACAGCTGATAGGACAAGAGGAAGTGGCCTCAAGTTGCACCAGTGGAGGTTCAGATTGGCTGTTAGGAAAAATTTCTTCACTGAAAGGGTTATGAAACATTAAAAGAGGCTGCCCATTCCCAGAGGATTTTAACATGAACATGAGATTTAGAGACTTGAGTTAGTGCTGGGCTTGGCAGTGTTAAGTTAACATCTGGACTCAAAGATCTTAAAGACCTTTTCCAGCCTAAAGGATTCTATGGCAGTGAAATACTGGGCAGGTGTTTAAGTGTCTAACATGTACAAAGTGGAATGAGCACAGGATGTGGATAAGGATAATTTTGCACACACCCAAAGCTAGACTTCAACAAGAATTTTGTTCACAAATGCAAGACAATTCATAATGTCAAAGAACAAAAATTCCATGGGAAAAGATTTGTTATGTGGGTGAAATACCTCAAATACAATAAATTTAATAGAAATTAATTTTAATTCACTTCAGCAATCTGAATAACATATAATAATAAAATAAATCACCACTTCTGCTTCCAGTCATAGTCATAAATGCCCTCTATATTTAGACATATTATCTAATTACTTTCCATCTGAATTCTCAAAGAACTGTAGAGAGACCAAAATAATTTACAAGGATTGCAGATGAATTTTCAGTTATTTTTATATGATCAGAGCTTCTTTTGATGCAGTCTGCAAATTCCCTGACTATCCTATTAAACTCAAGCTTGAACCACTGTTGACACAGCTCAGTTAATTTGTAGCATATCAATTTACACTGTGAAGAATCTAATATGCTCTTTTATTAGCCACTAATTATATTTTTACTTCAAAAAGAGTAGTCCTTAATACAAGACAAAAAAACATAAACACTAGCAGACTTACCATGGCAGTAGCAAACAGTGATGATCAGAGGCTGCCCTGCTGGAAAGGAGCTCCACAGAGAAAGACCTTGGAGTGCTGGTGGACAGCAAGTTCTGCATGGAACAGCAATGTGCTCTTGTGGCCAAGAGAGCCAAGGGGATCCTGGGGTGCATCAAGCAAGGTGTGTCCAGCAGACCTAGGGAAGTTCTTCTACCTCTCTACTCTGCCCTGCTGAGACCACAGCTGCAATCCTGTGTCCAGTTTTGGGCTCCTCAGTTCAAGAGAGACAGAGACCTGCTGGAGAGAATCCAACAGAGAGCCAGGAGGATGCTTAGGGGACTTGAGCATCTCCCCTGTGAAGAGAGACTGAGAGCCCTGGGGCTGTTTAGTGTGGAGAAGAGAAGGCTGAGAGGGGATCTGATCAATGTCTATCAATAGCTGAGGGGTGGGTGTCAAGTGGAGGGGGCCAGGCTCTTTTGGGTGGCTCACAGTGATAAGACAAGGAACAACAGGTACAAGCTTGGACATAGAAGATTTCAGCTCAGCATGAGGAGAAACTTCTTTCCAGTGAGGATGACAGCCTGACCACTCTTTCAGTAAAGAATTTTTTCCTAATATCCAATCTAAACCTCCTCTGACCCAATTTCAGGCCATATCCTCTCATTCTATCACTAAGGAGGAGAGACCAGCACCTATCTCACTACAACCTCCTTTCAGGTAGTTGTAGAGAGCAAGAGGGTCTCCCCTCAGCCTTCTTTTCTCTAGAACAAACATCATTTATAACAATTGCTTTTTTGTACTCTACTCTTTCTCATTTGCTCTCTTACTCTTGTATTCCCTCTGAGTTGAGCACAGTCCCTTCCTCCTGCTCCCTCATTGTGGATGCTGCCTGTCCCAGGTGATTCCTGGTAATTTCAGACCTGCAGGTCACCTTCCAAGAGGGGATCCATTCATCAGACAAGATGGCAGAAGGAACAGCAGTATCTTGTGGCTTAGAAGGTTAAGGTGGGGAAGCAACCTTTGTACTCCATCAGACCATCCCTACAGCCTCAGCCAATAAGCTATGGCTTTTATCCTTTATGTATTCTGAGGTACAAGAACTGACAAACCTCAGCACCTGAGAAGTCCAAGCATTTGAGCCTGGCCCCCTGGTTCCATGACATGATTCCTATTTTTCAAGCAATTGAGATAGCAGAACAATGGAAGACTGGAAGGGTCAAATCCTGATCCCAGGATTTAAAGCAGAGATGTCAAGCCCAGGATCATGCCAGAAAGCATCCAAAAGGAACGTGAAACATCTGCAATTTTAGGTTCAATAAGGATCTGTATTATAAATACAACAAAGTTTCAACTCATCATCCTTGGAGACTTTTCAAACTTAATCTACTAAACAAATATCTGAGATGCCTCATTCAACAATGTTACATTACATAGTGAAAAGAGCAAATATCATAGAATCATAGAATTGTCAGGGTTGGAAGGGACGCCAGGGATCATCCAGTTCCAACCCTGCTGCTATGGGCAGGGACACCTCACACTACATCAGGTGGCTCAGAGCCACATCCAGAACCCTAAAAACCTCCAGGGATGAGGCTTCCACCACCTCCCTGGGCAACCTGTGCCAGTGTCTCACCACCCTCATGGGGAAGAATTTCTTCCTAACATCCAACCTGAATCCATCCACTTCTAGTTTGGCTCCATTCCCCCTAGTCCTGTCACTACCTGACACCCTCAAAAGTCCCTCCCCAGCTTCCTTGTAGCCCCCTTCAGATACTGGAAGGTCACAATAAGGACTCCTCAGAGCCTTCCCTTCTCCGGGCTGAACAATCCCAACTCTCGTAGGCCCCCTTCAGATATTTAGTACCTGAACAGCTGGCATCATCATCATCATCATCATCATCATCATAGTAGGATAAATAATAATAGTAGGATAAATAATAATAGGATAAATAATAATAATAATTGGATAAAACAAGGGTCTTCTGGAAAACAAACAAACGTAAGAAATCTCTGATCATCTAATAGGGCCAATATCACAATGAAGAGCTACAGATGGAAATTTCTGTAACTGGCCTCATGTCACTGCCCTTTATGTGTTGGTTTCATCTTCCCTACACCTTCTCATAAGATGCTATTTAAAATGAAATGTTATAAATGTAGGGCAAGATTGCAACAGTTCTATAACCAACCTGCAGCACCATCAGTCTTGGTCTGGTAGCAAAAACTATTCCACTTTCTTCTGTGTGGATTAGAAAGGTAAGGAAACAGTCACTCAGCAGCTGGTTTTGCATGACAGAGGGAGATGGTTTCTGGGTTCTGTTCCAGCTTTTGCAAGACACTGTTCTCTAATGTTCTTTAAGACTGGTAAAAACAACACACTTTGCTAACCCTATTCTCTGAAATAGCTGAACCATTTTGTCTGAATGTTTTCAAGAAAGTTCCACCTGAGGCATAAACCTGATGTGGAAAATTTCAGTCCAAACATTTCAGGATTTGGCCAAGTCAGAAAGCAATTGAAAAGAACACCAGGCAGCTCTAACTGTTATGGGGATGTTGTCAAGCTCAGATGCTGCAATCACACCCAGCACCCACACAGGGAAAAGCAGATCTCTTGGGATCATCTTTTGTATTTGTTTCCCTTAAATCATTTGAAACTGTGAATTGTTATGATTGTAAAATGTGAAGCCTTGATGGTGATAAGCGGCAGGCATGAAAATTACAAAGGTAGTTTTTTAGTCAAAGAAAACAAATATTACTTTCTTCTAATAGAAGACCAACAGGCATTTTAACCAAATATTTTCTATTAATCATGCAAATTTATAAAATTCTCCTAACAGCCTTACTTCACTTTTTTTGTTATTACAAAGTAATATACTTACAGCTCTCATCCATCTTCATTCTGAGCTCAAAGAAGAATGAAATTATTTTTATGCAGCCATTTTTTGTTTTTCCTGAAGTGGTCTGCTTATTTCAGCACTACAGAATTCTACCTAGATTAAAAAAAAAAATATATATATATATATATATATATATGTAATATATATATATAAAATTTTAAAAAATAAATAAACCTTTACAATCACAAAAAGCAGGGAATAAATCCTAAGTAAGAAGTTTGAACATTTATCTTGGAAGATGTCTGTAACCATTTTCCTAAAAGGACCAAGAAATTAGAGTGCTTCCTGATAATTTCCATTTAATATTAATCTTTAATGACATCCTTCACTGAGATTTTCTTTTTCTAAACAGGAATGTGTGTATGATTTGTTGTTGCACCCAGATATTTCTCTTGACATGAATATGCATTAATTGAAAAAAAAAAAAAAAAGCAACCAACCAACCAAAAAACCCAAACCCAAACCCAGCATAACCATTCTTCTTTCTTCTTCCTTTTCCTCACTCCTCAGCTTGCATCCTTTGTATTGAACCAGCACTGGGGAGGCCACACCTTGAGTATTGTGTTCAGTTCTGGACCCCCTCAGTATTGGAAGGACATTGAGGTGCTGGAGCTTGTCCAGAGAAGGGCAATGAGGCTGGGGAAGGGCCTGGAGCACCAGACCTATGAGGAGCATCTGAGGGAGCTGGATTTGTTCAGTCTGGAGAAGAGAAGGCCGAGGAGGGACCTCATAGCTCTCTACAACTACCTGAAGGGAGGCTGGAGTGATGAGAGGGCAGCCTCTTCTCCTTGATGACAAGTGACAGGACCAGAGGAAATGGTCTCAAGCTGCACCAGGAAAGGTTCAGGCTGGATGTTAGGAAATATTTCTTCACTGAAAGGGTTCTTAAACATTGGAATGATCTGCCCAGGGCAGTGGTGGAGTCACCATCCCTGGGGGTGTTCAGGTGACATGTGGACCTGGTGCTTAGGGACGTGGTTTAGTGTTGACCCTTTAGTGCTGGCTCAAAGCTTGGACTGGATGATCTCTGAGGTCTCTTCCAACCAAATATATTCTGTGACTCTGATTCCACAAACATATACTTCAGTCTTTTCCTAGGTGAAGAAAAAAGCCTGGTGTGAGTACATGCATATGCATACCTCTACTTGGTGGCAAGGTATCACAGTCTCACAGTGTATCAGAGGTTGGAAGGGACCTCCAGAGATCATCAGGTCCAACCCCCCTGCCAGAGCAGCATCACTTAGGGGAGTCTGCACAGGAATGCATCCAGGTGGGGCTGGAAAGTCTCCAGAGAAGGAGATTTCTACATTGCTGATTTCAGGGTCTTATCACAAAAGGCATCATATGTCACATTGTCACTTCCATCAAGTTACTCAATACCTGTCACAACTGCCAATATGGATTCATTTTGATATTCCAAGAAAGGAGAATAACAAGGAGAACAAAGGTGGTGTGAATTAAAGGGCTTTCCACAAAATGTGGCTCTAGAGAGTCTTCAGTCCATTGCTTCCCTCCATGCAAAATGTCAGGGTCCTGTTTATTAGCTCTAGAAATGACATCCAGATTCTGAGCCAAAGAAAAATAAGGTCTTGGTGTTTTCTCTTTATAGCACACTATGGCAGAGTCTGGGCCTCATAACTTGCATTTTGAGCTATGATATTGGAGAGAGCACTTCTGGGCAGGCAGCAGTATAATAAAGTTTGCTACTAGCCTAGAACAAGAAACCTCTAGTGTGAAATAGATTTTTGACCACCTGTTGCCTTGCAGTATAACAACAGGTTATGATTTCATTTGGGAGCTCATACCCTGTTTCTTTCTTAGATATACTTAAAACAGAGGGTTTGGAAAGTTTTAACTGTAGCTACACTATTCAAGGAAAAGAGCATGCTCAGGTTCTTTACATGCTTCTGTTAAACCCTGTCTCCTCATTGTGCTGCAGAGTGTCTCACAGAAATTTGTTTCCATTTTCTGCCTTTATAAGTTGCATGCTTGCTGGCTTTCAAATGTGCCAGGTTTTATATAAAACTTTGATATGCTGTCAGAACTTCAGTAAATTAATAATTCTCTAAACCAGAGCAAAGGTCTTGCTGTCAGGGATTTTGTGAATTTCAGCTTACTAATATCCCTGGATCATATTGACCTTCCAGGAAGTGTTTGCATTTCACACAGCAGTCTGTATGACCCTTTCACTCTACACTATCAGAGACTTGAAGCTCTAACTCTGAAGTCAGGTTTTTCATAGCTCTTGTCATATAATGACCATTACAGAGCTTTGAGATCTCTTGGAAAGAAGCAAAATGTGGAGGTAAAAAAACCTCCAGAAAACCCAAAACCAAACAACACCCAGAATCAATGAGGCTGGCAAAGATCATCCAGTCCAACTGATCACCCAACCCTATCTAATCAACCAGACCATGGCACTAAGTGCCTCATCCAGGCTCTTCTTAACCACCTCCAGGGATATCGACCCCACCCCCTCCCTGGGCAGCCCATTCCAATGGCAAATCTCTCTTTCTGGGAAGAACTTCTTTCTAAGGTCAAGCCTAAACTTCCCCCTGCACAGCTTGAGACTGTGTCTTCTTGTTCTGGTGCTGGTTGCTTGGGAGAAGAGATCAACCCCCACCTGGCTGCAACCTCCCTTCAGGTAGTTGTAGAGAGCAATGAGGTCACCCCTGAGCCTCCTCTTCTCCAGGCTAAACACCCCCAGCTCCCTCAGCCTCTTCTCAAGGGGTTGTGCTCCAGACCCCTCCTCAGCTTTGTTGCCCTTCTCTGGACACCTTTCAGCAACTCAACACCTTTCTTGAATTGAGGGTCCCAGACCTGGGCACAAATCAAACCCAAACCAAACCAGGCAAAACACAAATCAAACCAAACCAAACACAAACCAAACCAAACCAAACACAAACCAAACACTAATCAAACAAAAAAAAACACAAACCAAACCAAACAAAACACAAACCAAACCAAACCAAACACAAACCAAACAAAAAAAAAACAAACCACAAACCAAACCAAAAAAAAACACAAACCAAACCAAACAAAACACAAACCAAACCAAACCAAACACAAACCAAACAAAAAAAACAAACCACAAACCAAACCAAAAAAAAACACAAACCAAACCAAACAAAACACAAACCAAACCAAACCAAACACAAACCAAACCAAACACAAACCAAACCAAACCAAATACAAACCAAACCAAACACAAACCAAACCAAACCAAACAAAACACAAACCAAACCAAACCATTGGTTGGTTTGGTGACAAAAATCACCCCCAAATACGGTTAAACATTTCAAATGTGAAGGATTACACTTTTCATTTTAACATAGCTTCCCTCTCTCCACAGTTTCTGGTCAAAAGACTTGCTTGTGAACCTGAAAATATGAACTACCCCATCCAGGTGGAAGAAATGCTAATAGCTGTCTGTTCTCTCATTGTCAGAGTGAACAACCCCTAAGCACCTTAAATTCAAAGACAAGTGTTGCAAAGACAGAGACCAGCTGGTTTTTCTAAAGATGACTTTTTTTGCAACCTCACTGCTGGATAAAAACAAACCCAAGACAGGCTTTTATCAGCCTCAAATAAAATCTCTTGAGGACCACTAGCTGGGTGCTCCAGCTTAATAGCAGTAAAATTTCTACAGATGAGGGATTTGGGGACAGACTGTGTGCAGTTACTTCTAGATCCTGTGCTCCAAGAGAGGGCTCTGCTGTTCTGTATCTGGGTTAAACTTGCAGGCACCACCTTTCTGCATAACAGATTTTGTCAGCTGAGACCTGTACTACCAGTGAACTTTGTTTTCTTTAGTCTCTCTGGTTACTGGTAGAGGAGAATGTGCAAGAAAATAATGACTTAGTTTGGTAAGTCTGACTTTTATTACACTCCAGGTCAAAGAAGGGAAAAGAGGAAAGAAAATAAATTGGTGGTGAAAGGAAAGAAGAGGTAAGGAAGAGTGAAACAACACAAACCTCATGATCCAGGGGTACAAGGAAGCAGCTAGCACTGGTATTGTCTATTTCTCTTGCCCAACCTTTTCACAAAGGTTATTTTGCTTTCCCACACTAGCAGAGCCCCAGGGCTCCCAGGACAGATCTCAGTGCTGAACCTAGGGCGTGAGATCCAGATCTGAAAGTCAGGCACGGTGCCTGCAATCATAAACAGCCTGTTAAATGCTTTTGCTTATCCTTCCTACAATGATATCTGAAAGTGGCAGTGGACAGAAGAGAATTTCCTTCCCCCAGATTAATTGCCAGCCAGGCCTGTTTTCTAACATAACAATACAGATCTACTGTTTCCTGATATCCTGGGGTGCATCAAGCAAGGTGTGTCCAGCAGGGCTAGGGAAGTTCTTCTACCTCTCTGCTCTGCCCTGCTGAGACCACCCCTGCAATCCTGTGTCCAGTTTGGGGCTCCCCAGTTCAAGAGAGACAGAGACCTGCTGGAGAGAATCCAACAGAGAGCCAGGAGGATGCGTAGGGGACTTGAGCATCTCCCATGTGAAGAGAGACTGAGAGCCCTGGGGCTGTTTAGTCTGGAGAAGAGAAGGCTGAGAGGGGATCTGATCAATGTCTATCAATAGCTGAGGGCTGGGTGTCAAGGGGAGGGGGCCAGGCTCTTTTTGGTGGTTCATAGTGATAAGAGAAGGAACAATGGGTTCAAACTTGAACAGAGAAGATTTCAGCTCAACATGAGGAGAAACTTCTTTCCAGTGAGGGTGACAGAGCCCTGGAACAGGCTGCCCAGGGGGGTTGTGGAGTCTCCTTCTCTGGAGACTTTCCAAACCCACCTGGATGCATTCCTGTGCAGACTCCCCTAAGTGATCCTGCTCTGGCAGGGGGGTTGGACCTGATGATCTCTGGAGGTCTCATCCAGTCCCTGATATACTGTGAGACTGTGATCATGCTATTTTTTTATTTTTAATGGCATACTCCTTGGATTTCATGAAGAAACTTTTTTTTTTGTTCAGTATTTTATTGTTCTGCCTTCAGCTTTCCTGATTCATCCATGCTATTGCTATGTAATAACCTGCACTGGATGCTTCTATTTCTGAGGGCAAAACTGGAAATACAGAAGCTCCAGATGCTGGTTTGGGGATTGTATCACCTGCATAAACATGTGATGGAACTCAGGGTATTTAGAAAAGACTTGTGGGCAATCAGCAACTGGTAAGGTACTCACTGATGTGGCAGCAGAGGTTTCAAAGGGCTCACCTGTGATGATCTCTGTCCTTCTTCAAGTCCTCACAGGGGTTCTCAGTAGATGCTATGGGCCCCCAGTCCACCTACTGGAAATTACCAGAGCCTTGATACTGGACAAGGATAGTTATTATGGGGAGTTGCTCACTCTTTCCTAAGAAGTACCTGGGAGCTCTGCCATACCCTGCCTGCAGGTAATCTTACACTGGCAAAAAATATGAAGGGAAGGATTTGTTCCTCCTCTCACATGCATCCTCCCAGCAGTGAGGAGTCCTGATTTTCTCTCTGAAAAACAGTAGAGCAGAATACAGATAATAATAATAATAAGTTAAAGCTTTCAAAGAAAAATCCCAGTTACAATTTTATGTCTTTCCCCCCCCCCCCCCCCCCACGCTCCCCATCCCTCAATCTCTTTCCTTTTCTTCTTTTTTTTTTTCCCCTCTTTAAATTGAAGCAGGGCTGCTGGGCATTCACTAACAACTTTTATCTAATGGAAAGAATACTGTATTTTGTGATAAATGAGCTGGCAAATAGAAAATTATGCCAAGAAATTGAAAGATAATGGTCTGTAAGCACAATGAAAACGGACATTGCAATAATGCAAGCCAGCTCTTTCAGTGAAATAAGAGAGAGCCATTCCTTAAAGTGAGATGGTTTCTGGGTACCCTCACCCCAGCCTTCTGGGGTTTCTCATGGTTAATTTTAGCCACTCTCAGTTGCATAACTGTTCCTTTTAGCTTGTGACTCTGGAGTCAACCTGAGGTCAAGCTGCATCCTGCTGGAGGCTGACATGTAAATAAGCATGAAGGCAGCGTTTCCTAATCTAGATTCTTTGGAAGATCAGAAGCAATCCTGCACACTGTCTCTTCTCTGCTTTGCTTCACAGTACATTACTTAATATGCAGGTTTATATTTTTTTTTGACAGTATCTGTGATGTTCCTTGAATACACTTTGTTATTTCTAACTTTGATGCTGCAGTGAGGAATGTTTCAGCTCTCCCTGAATGGCCAGTACCTGGAATATGCTGCTGAGGTGCAGCACATTGTGTGCACATGAGAATAGCTTTATCCATTAAAGGAAAATAAATCAATCCAAAAAATTACTTAAGAATATGGTGTATGGCAATGGCAATTAAATTACTACTGCATTTCATGATGAATAACAGCACAGGATTTAACAACCTAGCAAAGTGCTGGAGAGATCTGCTTATTTCTAGAACCTTTGAATTAAATGTGTTATTTAACCTGAAAGAAAGCAAAAGGAATCATGCTACAGGCACATCTCCAACAACACGGGGAAACTATCAGCTCTCTAACAGGGAAATGACAGAGCTAAGCAATAATTTGCAAGGTAAGGAGCATGACAAAGATAGGAAAACATCTTCTAAAGCAGCTTAGTGCATAGTTAAAACAATCATCAAGGAATCCAAATCTTTTGCAAGTCTAGCACTCAGAAATTTCACTTCCAATATACAAGCAGAAATGTCACCTTCATTTTTTTCCCTCCTTAAATATTATATAAATCATGAAATTATCATTTCCAGTTTGGTAAGCAAATCAGACAGCACTTGCTACTCTGACTGACTAAAATCATACACAGGCCTCTGAAGTTTTCCTGACAGAAGAAAATCTGAGCTCTTCTTCCCCCTAGTCAGTATTTTGTCCCTGTTTCTGAGTTCTTAATGCCTCAGGATCTGCATTGCTGAATGGGAAGAGATAAACTTGCACCCTGTGATATGACAGTGGGCAATGGATGTAAACTCCAGCACAGGAAGTTCCACCTCAGCATGAGGAAGAATTTCTTCACTGTGAGGGTCCCAGAGCACTGGAACAGGCTGCCCAGAGAGGTTGTGGAGTCTCCTTCTCTGGAGACTTTCAAGCCCTGTCTGGATGTGTCCCTGTGTGATCTGTGCTAGATTCTGTGGCCCTGCTCTGGCAGGGGGTTGGACTTGAAGATCTCCCTCCCTTCTTGACACCCAGACCTCATGTATTTATACAGATTTGTTGGATCCCCTCTCAGGCTTCTTGTCTCCAGACTAAAAAGCCTCAGGTCTCAGCCTTTCCTCATCAGGCAGTGCTCCAGTCCCTTCATCACCCTTGTAGCCCTCTGTTGGACTCTCTCAAGTAGATCCCTGTCCCTCTGGAAATGGGGAGCCCAGAACTGGATGCAATATTCCAGGTGTGGCAGGGCAGAGTAGAGGGGGAGGAGTATATAGTGAGATAATTGCCCAGTAGTTCCCTGCATGTCATCAGAATGTTTTATTTCAATTAACAACTTAGGAATAACATCACTTTAATAGAAATATCAGCTACTTGCTATCTTGCATTTCTGAATAAGGCATGTAGAGGTTTGCCAGTTGCAATTAACATTAGAGTTTAGATCCTTGAACCACAAAAAAAGATAAATGATTCTCAAATTAATTAGCTTTGAAAAATCTGCAGTTGTTGACTTTAATGGTCACAGGTGTAAAAGACCATACCCCAACCCTGAAAAGATATTTCTCTTGACAGCTGAAAATTGCTTGTAGCCAACCAGAGAATATATTGAGGTTTGATTATTTGTGAGGGTTTGGTTATTTTCTTTTTTTTTATATATTTTTTCCTGGAGGCAAAAATTTTAACTATATTTTAACAGAAATTTGTGACCATACACACTGACAAACAACCCAAATTTTGTTTTCTTATAGAGACTATGTCTTGCTTGACATTTTAAAGTATTAAACTGCAAAATTATTGCTTGCAGCAACTATAAATATTTCTTGCCCACTCTGTTTCCATGGTAACTGTGCTAATTTATTCAAAGACCTTTTGCATTTTTTAATTTAGGAGAAACAATAGTATCAGTACTAAAACTCTTCCCAGACCTGACATTTGGATCCTTTCTGAAAATAAAACGTGCCATGAAGTATTTTTAAACATAAACTCCAATATTATATAAAATGCAATGATGTTCAAGATGTCTTTTGGGAGATTTATATCAAGTAGGTCTTTTATGTGTAGATATAGATATTGTATATACATAATTAGCCCCAGAATAATGGTTCAGAAGCTGAGAAGGCATTGCTCTTCTCAGCCAGTCAGAGCCTTTGGACTGTAAAATCTCACAGCCAGTGTCATCTCAGGGATAATACTTTTAGAACATTTTCAGTTGTTCTACCCTTCTGCTTTACAAGAAAAAAAACCAAAACAAAACCAAAACCAAACCAAAGCAAAAATGAAACAAAAAAACCAAACAAACAAACAAAAGAAAAAAAAACAAAAACAAAACAAAAAAAAAACAACCAAATCCAAACCATAACAAAACACCCCAAACCAAAAGGTTTATTGCATGTTACAGAATTAACCAGGTTGGAAAAGACCTTCAAGATCATCCAGTCCAACCTATCACCCAACACCATCTGATCAACTAAACCATGGCACTAAATGTCTCATCCATTCTGATTTTAAACACTTCCAGGAATGGTGACTCCACCACCTCCCTGGGCAGGAGGGCAACCTCGGTGGGCAATCTCTCTTTCTGGGAAGAATTTCTTCCTAACATCCAGCCTGAACCTCCCCTGCACAGCTTGAGACTGTGTCCTCTCCTTCTGTCACTGCTTGCCTGGGAGAAGAGACCAATCCCCACATGGCTGCAACCTCCCTTCAGGTAGTTGTAGACAGCAATGAGGTCTGCCCTGGGCCTCCTCTTCTCCAGGCTAAACACCCCCAGCTCCCTCAGCCTCTCCTCACAGGGCTGTGCTCCAGACCCCTCCCCAGCCTTGGTGCCCTTCTCTGGACACGTTCAAAACCAACCAAAAAACACCTAATCACATTTTCAGAGCAATGTAGTCTCCATATTCCTCTTTATTTTCAATACATCTGTTATTTGAGATGATTTCAGAGAGAGGACTCGTGTTTACATAACATTTCTTTGAGTATTTGAGGACCCATAGGAAAAGTCATGAGAAGAAATTGGTTTACAGGTGCTTGTCCTTAAGATTTGATCAATACCTGACATGGAGAAAGTATACCACCCTGATACTTAGATCTCTTCTCTTTCCTGGAAGCATTTGCACCATGAATTTTTACTCCCTTTTTACCAAGAGTGGCATGGTAAAGGCAAGGACTAATGGGTACAAGTTGGGAAGATTTGGACTGGATGCCTGAAAAAGAATTTTCACCATTCAAACTATTAAACATTGGAATGAACTCCCAAGGGGAGTGGTGGATTCCTGTAGGAAGATAGCAACCTTCAACAACTTTTGAGAAGGCTTTGTTTTGTCTTTGAGTTGGAAAGAATGTAAACACCTTGTAACTGAAGAGAAAGACCAGGCAGAAGTTGACTGGATATGTTGTGAAGCTTGTCTGTCAGTATTAACCTACTGTGTGCTTGGCTTGGACCCATGTCAGGGAAAGGATAGCCCCCAAGGATTGGCACTGGGTCCAGTTGCATTCAATACATTTATCAAGGACCTGGCTGAGGGCATTGAGTGCACGCTCAGCAAGTTCTGATGATACAAAACTGGGGGGGTTGGCTGACACCTGTCAGGCTGTGCAGCATCCAACGTGACCTGGACAGGCTGAGAGCTGGGTGCAGGAAAACCTCAGGAAGTTTAATAAGGACAAGTGCAAGGTCCTACATCTGGGGAGAAATAACAACAGGCACCAGGACAGGTTAGGGACTGCCCTGCTGGAAAGCAGCTCCACAGAGAAAAACCTTGGAGTGCTGCTGGACAGCAAGTTCTGCATGGGACAACAATG